>NC_042286.1:653859-696359 GCF_901000725.2 Takifugu rubripes | reverse complement strand
TGTGTGACTGGCAACTGCTTGCCCTTTTGCTTTATGTGATGCCTGTAGACCAGCCTTGATGGCTCATGACCCAGTAGATGATGGGCTCCAAATCTAGCTGTAATGTTTATTATTATTATTATTAGTAGTAGTAGTAGTAGTAGTAGTAGTAGTAGTAGTAGTAGTAGTATTAGAGTCAAATCTGAAAAAGATTCTTCTTTGTTTCGATAGGGGGGTGTTAAGCTACAGCACGGTCCACGTGGCCCAGGCTCAGGAAAGCTGAGTAACATGATACAACCAGTTGGAATGTATTTAAATATTTTGACAGGAGCAATCCTTCCATCCATCCATTTTTCAATAACCACCACCTAATCCATCAGCTGAGGGGGACGGGGGGACGGGGGGGGACAGGGTGTTACTGGACCCTGAACAGGTGTGTGAGACACCCAGGCAAAACTAAAAAAATTGCGTTGTACCCAAAAACCTGCACTGCTGCGTCCTATAAGTTTTTCATTTTATATTGTAACTGTAATATGAAGTTAGAGAATAATGACTTCATCAACATGTCAGCAGTATAATAAAGAATTTAAACCATTTCCAAAAAAAGAAGAGATATCTCATAAGAAGATCTTAAAGTGAGCTTCTGTCTTTTTTCCTGTATGATCAGAAGTGCGCTAAAGGAGGAGCATCCTCACCCAGGAGAGTCCCAGCAGCCTGCTGTGTATGTATTTGTCATCAGTGAACTAATTAGACAGACCTTCACTTTGGCCTTCCAGGATATCCATATCCCAGAAGCAACAGGGACAAGTTTTACTTACCCCCACCTCATCCTGCTTGCAGCTTTGGGGAATTCCATGCACACGGTAGCAGCTTCGATGTTTTGGTCAGTCGTGGTGCAGACGCACACGCCCACACCATTATCTGGGACCAGTCCTGCCTCCGTGTTCGTCCACCCCCAGATCCCACGAGGCTGTTTGTAATCTGCAACCCTGAATTTTGTTATGTAAACAAAAAATTCTGTCCTATTAAATGAGAGAGAGGGGTTGTCATGGGAACGGGGTAGGAGGAGCCAGCCACGAGTTGTACAGTTTAAGACGACTATTAACTAATTAACGTGTTTGCATTAATATATGGAGAAGCTTTAATTTTTTAAGCTTCACAGAGAGTCCTGAGATGGCCAAAGGTGACTTAAAGTTAAAGAAGAAAAAGACAAGAATGACAAGGAACGACAAATGTGAGCAGACAATAGCTCTGTTCCCAGCGGACGGAAGAGGAAAACGCTGAAACGTGATCGTACAAGCATGAGAGTGCACGTTTGGGTGGCTGCATCATCATTAAATGATGAGAAGGGCACTCGGAGAGAGCCGGCTGACCCTGTTGTCAGGCTGCATCAGAGGTTTGCTAACATAGCAATTTTAAAAGTGTGAACAACTTCAAAAGCTAATTTAGCCAAAGTTGCAGTCTCACACATGGTGTCAACATCACATTACAGAAACAATAAGCACAGAAAAACCCAAATAAATTATTTAAAAAATTGTTCTGCAGTCTAAAAATGGTAACGAACTCTTACGAGAAAACGTTTTTTTTTCCTTTCTAAGAAATGTGAACAAAAAGAACTGTTCTCGCGTTATTCACTCAAAACAACTTTATCGCATCATATAAAGAATTGAATAAATGACAGTACAATCAATATTCTTTAAAAATATGAAAAATTTCCGAGGAATGTTTTCCTTCTTTTCAACAGAAAAGCAACATTTTTCCAGAGTAAAATATAATGTTTAGTGAGATAATTAGTGATATACTGTATATTGTCTTATATATTTATGATACATGAACTATTTCCAGGGATGATTTAATTAGCAGTCATGTTCCTTTTAAAACATCCTTTTAAACATTTGCATGTTGTGTTTGGAAGGTTTGAACCTCTTTATTCTGCTGCTTATTGTAGTGTAATTGTTCCTCGCAAATTTTCTACAAATTAGAAATTTTAATTTTTTAGAGTTAATACTTTTGGTAACACAATATAACAATGGAACCAAAACAATCTAGACCAGACGACAGTGAAACAATACGACCGTTTTAAACTGCACAGACTCTAAATGTCTCTCTTAGGTCCATGCTGTCCAAACATGTGGAGGGAAAACCTCCGTGTCCTTGCCGCTTTAACAAAAAAGAACACAACAAAAGGGTCTTTGTCCTCAGGGTCTTCCCTTTCTCTCAGCACCCTTCTGGCCTTCTGTTTCTCCTCCTCGTCTTCCATTTGCAGGAACCTTGGCAGTCTTATGTGTCCCAGAAAGTATTCAGGTTCAGTGGCAAGGAAAAACTCCCCTTTAACAGGACGAAACCTTGGTCAGGACCAGGCTCATATGGGGGACCCACCTGCTGATGGCCGGCTTGGTAGAGAGAGAATAGGTAGAGGTCATAGAAATACATTATATTAATTATAATAAACTGCCGGTAGAGTTGAGTGGGTCAGCGGGGTTGGATGTCAGTAGGCCAGCATACAACTATGAAGGCAGCGATACCTGTAGATGAATACAGACGGGGGTGGGGGCAGAAAAACTACACAAGAAATAACATCACTAGTTTACTTGGTGAGGAGAGGAGAGGAGAGGAGAGGAGAGGAGAGGAGAGGAGAGGAGAGGAGAGGAGAGGAGAGGAGAGGAGAGGAGAGGAGAGGAGCGGAAGTCATGACCCAGTGGGGTGAAAGAGGCCTGTCAGGTGATCATGTTTCTGGACCCCGGCAGCCTCGGCTTATAGCAGCATAACTAAGATGTTAACCTAATAATTAGACGGCCCTCTAAGTATGATCATTTGTCTGTCTAGGATAATAACTGGAACTACAGAATTAGTGATGATAAGCTTTTTCAAAGAGGTAGGTTTTAAGTCTAATCCTTAAAAGTAGAGATGGAGTTAGCCTCCCGTACCTGGACAGGGAGCTGGTTCAAATGCATGGACTAACTTTTGAGCATCGTGCCGCTTCAGTAGTTTCCTGATCTTTGCGATGTTTCTCTGGTGAAAAAAGGCACTTCTCGAGACTATTTTAATGTGTGAGTTAAAGGACAGATTTTGGTCAAAGGTTACTCCAGGATTCCTCACAGAGAGACTATATGCTAAGGAGGTGCCATCTAGAGTGATAATGTGATCTAATCTATCCCTGAGAGGTTCAGGACCAAACACCATGACCTCAGTTTTTCCTGAGTTAAGGAGAAGGCAACTTGAAGACATCCAAGATTTTATGTCTTTGAGACAGGTCTGAAGCTTTACTAACTGCTCTGTCTCCTTTGGTTTCATGGATAGATATAGCTGAGTGTCATCAGCATAACAATGAAAATTTATTCCATGCTGCTGAATAATGTTTCCTAAGGGAAGCATGTCGTGAAACAATTGACGTGAAACCAGAACAGCATCAACATTCGGTGTGCTGTTCCATTAAGAACAAGGCTACAGGCAGTCAATACATGTAGTGACAATAAGCTGAACAGGTCTTATTACATTCCGACTAACTGGTGTAAGTATTATACTGATAGAAATCAGTAACCACAAGGACACTTTCTAGATGTTAGGTTCAAACTGTTCATATAGCAATGCCGTAACCGCTTATAATCACTCTTGTGCAGAACCCTGTGACCTGCTTTAACTGATGTTCTATCACCTCAGGATAGCAGGGGACAACCTGACCATCCTGTGACACTCCATTCCCCATTTTCTTATATGTTCCTTTTGTATATATCATGCTTTGTCTTATCATGTGACGCTTACGCTTATTGTAATCTTACATGTTCGTGTGCTAATATAAAATAAACCTTGTCAAGGCTCACGCTTTGTGGCTCACTGCAGACGTGTGGGTTGCCCTTGCAGCAACTGAGGAAAAAGTCAAAGTTAATGAAATATGATGAACGTTGCAATGTGATGATGATGTTGCAAATTCTGAGGCTGATCAGCTATTTTTAAAGGCAGTCTCAATAGGGCCTGTGGGCCTCACCACCTTCATCTGCCAGTCTTATTATGGTGTAGTCATCAAGGCAAAAGCCTCAATGGTGAGGATGGAACGACGAAATATATGTCTTGGAATTGCAAGACTTTATTATAATAACTCACATGGAATTCAAGTGAACACCCATCAATTTTCATCAATTGACCACATCAATTCATCAGTTGGCCGGATTCTTTATATTGCAAGAAGGCAGTTCAGATTTGCATATGAATTTAATGTTTTCCTTGTGTTGTTTTTCTGCCCCACCCCCCCCAATTATGTATTCATCTACAAGCAGGCATGTCAAACTCAGTCCTCGAGGGCCACGATCCTGTCGGGTTTTCTATCCAACTGAATGCATTTTCAGCCTGGTAGGACAGAAAACCCGGCAGAATCGTGGCCCTCGAGGACTGAGTTTGACACGTGTGATCTACAGGTATCGCCGCCTTCAGACCTGCATGCTGACCTACTGACCTCCGACCCCGCTGACCCACTCAACTCGACTCTACCGGCAGCTTATTTTACTTAATATAATGTATTTCTGTATGTATTTCTATGATCTACCTGTTCTCTCCTCTACCTGCCCTCCCCCCTTCTCCTCTCTCTCTACCCAGTCGGCCATCAGCAGGAGGGTCCCTCTACATGAGCCTGGTCCTGCTCAATGTTTCTTCCTGTTAAAGAGGAGTTTTTCCTTGCCACTGTTGCTTGTTTGGGGTCAGGCCCTGGGATTCTGTAAAGCGCCTAGAAACAATTTTGATTGTAACAGATGCTATATAAATAAAGATTGATTGATTGATTGATTGAAATATAGATTTAGCATTTAGATTTAACATGTACATTTAATGTTTTGTGTAACATTTAAAATTTGCATTTAATATTCACATTTTACAATTTGATAATTTTCAAAGATGGAAAATATTTGATTGTAAATATCCTAAAAAAGGGCTATTTTGCGTGGGTGGGTATGTGGGTGTATGTGCATGTTTGTCGTGTGTGTGTGCGTGGCTGTGCATGCAACTGTGTGTATATGTATGTGCGTCTTCATCCATGTTTATATATGTGTGTGTGTGTGGGGGGGCTCCCAGCCAGCTTATGGGACTGAAAGATCAATAAGGCATGATTTATTGATCACTAAAAATGATGGCTCTAATTAACCCCCCAAAGCGACCTCAGTATTAAGCAGATGACAAAATGTCACCTTCCACCGGCCAACCCAGGCAGCCTTCCAAAACAAACGAACGTCCCTAATCCACAAAAAAAGCCCTCTGTTGGGCTACAGCACAAGCCCCTCCCCGGCTGTCCAACCATTATGTTCGCCTGATGTCTGTGTGTGCTTTGTTTCTCAGTTTGCTGGGTTTTCATTTTTCACATTCTCTGGTTTATCTGAGATGTAATGTGGTTGTAATGTGGTGGCCCGCTCCTGGCCACAGGTGTCCCACAAACTATAAGCATTGCCTCTAGTTTGGTCTTGTTTCATCAGCACTCATCAAACCTGCGACCAAATGCAGACCTGGAAAAGCCGTCACTGCCCAGGGTTCACTTCCTGTTGCTAAAGGTCTCCCTCAAGAGTCTGTCCTTGGCCCGTTCCCCGTTCTCCTCCACCTTTTCCCTCTCGGCTGACTCATCAAAAATGTGGGATCTTCTTCCTGTTGCTACACCAACCATGCACAACTTCATCAGCATCGCCGTCGTCATATTTTGATTTCCTGCCTCCAGCTAAACATCTGGTGGACATTTATGGTGCTGTTTGGCATTCCTTTTCTCGTTCCTATTGTTGGGACTCTTTACCAAAACATAGCAGTGGATGATAGCAGTCAGAAGAACCCCAAAGTGATGGACATGATGGATCAAACTGTTGGCAACTACACATGTCACCGGAAAACAAGGAGGTGGCCCGGGATTCTCTGGTACAAGGTGCTGGATGTTGTCAGGCTCATTGCCTACACCAACTTGTGCCACATATGAAGAGGTGCACGGATGGCACACGCAAACTCCAGAAGCATTTTATTGAAGCGACGGGAACCCCCACCCGGCTCCAAGAGGACATCAGACAGGAGGGCCACAGGAAGAGCAAGAGGTGCCTGATGTGCCCAAAACAGCAGCAGCTGAGGTTCACAGTGTACCAGCAGCACAAACACTTTGTGATCATTTGTGTACAATGTTATCAGATGTGATGGGATGTGTGTCGAAATGACCAACATGTTTCAAATATGAAATTAAAAAACAGATTAACCGCTAAAGGAATTACTTGAAACAAATTCTAATTGTAAATCACACTTGGATGAGCCATGTGTGGTCACATAAAGTGTTTTTGTTCATAAAGTAGGAAAGAAAAAATGAAATGAATGATCAACCACCAGAAACACACCATCTCCGGCATGAGCCATGTGATGGAAGCGCCAGGCTGTGGAGGCGCTTAGAAACCACAGGCCCACGGGGTCTTGTAAAGGTACAGGGGAACAGGAATGGAGATGAATATCACCAAGTGATGGAGGATCTGGTCTTGGACTTTTTCCTAATCCAAAACCACGAAACCTTTGACTGTATAGGTATTGTTTGATCTGTTCCTGATGCAACATTGTGAAGCCAGAGGTGGCACACTACTATGTGCTGACGGTATTGTGACACTCTGACCCTGATTCTGTGTGACTGCATGTTTGCGTCTTCTTCTATGATTCTTTTTCTGGCTGCTTGACCTCAGTCAGTTCAAACACAGACGACTGCGAGTGAAATGCAGCCATCAATTACAGGCAATGATACAGCTGGGAGCTGAGAGCTGGAGGCAGAGATCAGATGGGGCATTTGCTCAAAATGATGTTTGACAGCCACCTTGAAAGGGCTTTGTGTCGGGACATTGTTTGGATTCAATATGCATATGCATGTTTGTGGTTCTAAGCAAAACTGCTAAAAACGAGGACTAAACAAACCTCAAGGGACAAAAATCTTAGGTCCTCATGACCCCTCCTCTGGCTGGGGCCCAGCTGTTTGGTAGGAGGCATGTGCCGGCTAGAGGATAGAGTCACACAGACACACAAAAGAGTGTGGGCGATCACTCGTAACGAGCTACTGTATCAGTTTGTTGGAGGCTTAAACTCAGACTGAGCAAAGTCACAACATAAAAGACTAAATAAAAATAATGCACAGACTTAATGATTCTCAACACTGACTCTCTTCCATGGTTACACAATGGCCTCAGAATGGCCACAAAAATAAATGAAAAAAGCTTCTTATTCTCATATAAAATCCAAGGTTTGTCAAAATCATCCATCAGAAGATCCAAAACATTAATTAGACAGGATCACAGCAGGCTGGTGTTCTGTGCCGAGTGCTTGGAAACTCGTGCACCTGAGAATTAGGAAGTGTGTCAACTATTCTCCTGGGATATTTTTATGTCGCCTTAAACAACAACAACAATGATGATAATAATAGTGTGTTCTCCTGCTTCAATGGTCGCTCCCACCCACCAACCAGTCACAGATGGTCATTGTGGCTCACCCAACTCATATTTTCTCACATTAAATTGGTCTAAAATGTACTCTTGGAGATCATGGCGAGAGCTCTTTGGGGGATCCTGGAACAGGCGATGAGGCCACCCGGGACTGGTCAGACAGAAGGGACATAGAGTGAGAGAAGGATACGGAGGAAGTATATGTGTGTGTGTGTGTGTGTGTGTGTGTGTGTGTGTGTGTGTGTGTGTGTGTGTGTGTGTGTGTTTAAGAGATACTATGTGTGTATACATGTTATTATCTATCTTCTCAACATTTTGTGAGGGAGCCAGATGGGGTCCATTCACACCACAGTGAGTTTTTAGGCTTCCTGCAGTCACTGCTTGTTATCTTTTGTCACCATTTCTCCTTACCTCACTGCCCCTCTCTTCTCTTCTCCCTTCATTTTCTCTTTTGCCATAGCTTTGATCTCTTTATAAGGCCTCCAGTAAACAGGAGACTGTTGTTTCAGCACTCTCCCTCCTCCCCTCCTCCTCGGCCTTCCAGGATTCCTTTCTTTTTTTCAGACCCAGGCAACCTTTCCAATGGATTAGAAGACCAGCTCTTTATTTAATGATAAGAAGATTTTCTCTTGGTTTGTTGTTCTGCCCTTAAACTCCTGCATGTCACCTCCACACTTCTGCTGATCATCACTGTGGTACCACAGCAAGGTTTTAGGGGGCCCTGGACTCTGGTAGCAGGATGAGGTGCCAGGACAGAGCACTGCCAATGTACCCTTGAGCAAAGGGCCCTGTAACGAGTTGGCGACTCACAGCTTCTATAGAAGCTTCATGGACAAAAGCTTTCCTCCATAATCAGAAACACAAGGAGACTTTTACACAGCCCTGCTGGCAGAAAGTCCTCCATCAACAAGTCCTCATTTTATATCAGCGGTCCATATACTAATAAAGGAGAGTATTCTTTTTCAGATAGAAAGAACTTTAACTTAAGACAAATTGAAGGAGATCATTTGTTTGCTCTGTCAAGGATCTGCATCATTAAGTAGAATTCAAATTCAAAACCAGGCTAAAGACAGTGGAGCTAGCTGCGAGTAGGAATGAGTGTTTGGCGCTGTGCTGTGTGATCTATGCACAAACCTTACCTTACCTTACCTCATTCTAGACACATAAAAGCAGCAAAACTCATAATCACCCCTGAATATTTTTATCATGGCGCACATGAATTTCTATGGCAAATAATTATTTTTAGCAATTTGTCCTTTTCTGAATAGTTTTAAGGATTATTAATGTCACAATCATTCAGTAGGGAATCTGAAATAGTGAAAAGCAGGAAACATACCTGATGAAATAGCAAAACAAAGCCAGCTGCGGCATTATGACCAATTTGGGTGGTTGACAGTGTTGTTCTTCAGGACAGATACACTCTCAATTGTGTTTAGAAGAACTTTATGCTAGAGAGTGAAGGCGAGAACAGGACCCACAGGGCAGACTCAATCAATCAATCAATCAATCAATCAATCAATCAATCAATCAATCAATCAAGCAAGCAAGCATCTGTTACAATTAAAATTGTTTCCAGGCGCTTTACAGAATCCCAGAGCCTGACCACCAAAAGGGCAACAGTGGCAGACACTAGTAGGGATTGAAGTGGTTCTAATAAAAAAGGTGCAAGCAAGGGAGGCACAAAGAGAATGGAAGCAGGACTCCAAGACAGACGAGGCTGAGTCAAGGCAGGATTCACATCTAAAAAAATAAAAATGGAAGATGGTGACGTAAGCGGTGAAGATGGCAGCTTAGGTGTGGGGCTCTGCAATCTACACAGCCCATTTTCGTAAGTAGCAGCAATAAATGACTTCATCCCAGTGCACAGAAGACATTTTACAAGTGGGCGGTTGGGAGGTTAAATATTTGAACCCAGAATTCCCCTCAACAACTGAAACTTTTGCTTTGGCATCAAGATAGTACTAATAAAGAGAGCTTAGCTAAAGCTAGTGATCCAACAGAGAAGAGCGATGGCTCTGCTCCGCCCCTGAGCACTGCTTGCCAATGACATCCGTCACTGCTTAGTGCAAAAATGAGAGGTACAGGAAAGCAAGGTAAATTCTATTTAAGTCGTGACGAGAGCCTCTACGGACATACGCCTCCGTGCCTGATTAATGCTGAGTCCTATCTTGACTTTCTTGACGTAGCAAACAGAGCGCTAAAAGCTAATTCACTGGCGACACTTCCCGCAGTTGAGTCTCCGCAACAGAAGGTGGATGATTTGGAGAGTAGGTGCCGGCGGAACAATCTACCCTTCATTGGATTTCTATAGGGCTGTGATGGCTCTGCTATTTTAGCCTTCATGAGTTGTACTATCCCGGATCTCCTAAGGACCGCGTTCCCGGGAGGCCATGACATTGACCACGCACACTCCGGTGTGCCAGGCACAAACTGGCCGGACAGCCACCCAGCCCGATCATTGTTTGGCTTCTGTGATTCCAAGACGGGGAGCGGATCAAGGAAATGGCGCGCAAGAGTTCACTGATTCTAAGACACGCTTGATTACATTCACTCTTTACTTCCCAAGAGTAATACGCAACTGTCAACACGGGTCTGTTGCTAGGGGATACCCACAGGGATTTAATTAATCTCCACCTTCACTGCTGCATATCTTAATGTTTGCTAATGAACATTATGGTGTATTTACATTAGACTTTGAACCCATAGCTATGCCGATCCTCATATAGTTCCTGTTGTTGGTCTGATACGACAGAGGGATATCTCATTGTAATAATGGGCATGCTTTAGTGATGCTCCTGTTTTCATGTACATGGTTACAAAGCTGTCATTTTGAGATTTCTCTCCTTGAGTCAGTTACACTGACAACTTTCACAGTCCTTGAGATTTTTGTTTTTGTTGATAAAGTTTTTGTGCACCTCGGGGGACTCTGTCACCTTAATTACTTTTGTTGTACTTGACTTATGATGTTGGCTGACCACTCGGGTACTTTAAAGCCAATAATGTGGAATGTTAAAGGTTCTAACCACCTGAATAAGGGAAGGGAAATTTTGACATTTATAAAATCTAAAAAAGTGGCTATTCCATTATTTCAGCAAACCCATTGACTACCTACTCTATCTGAAAAAGTCTGGGTGGGCCATTTTTTTTTTTTTTTTTTGCTTTGTTTGACAATAGCCAGGGTGGCAATTTAAATTCCTAGGCATTTACAATTTAGGTGTATTAAGGAGGATGGTGATGAGGCAGGATGTGTTTTACTGCTCATTGCAGAGATTCAAGGCCAAAGTGTAATATTAGCTAAGGTGTCTGCCTCGAATATAGATGACCCTGTATTTTCTGGGCAGCTGGAAAATAAGCTCCAGGATATGGGAGACTATCCTTTTTTACTGGGAGATGACGTAAATCAGGTTATGGATAATATTGTGGACCATAGTAGTCCATCACATCGGCTGCCCAGGTTTTCCTCTGCGCACATGCGCGAAGATCTCTGCCTGGTGGACATATGACAACTATTTAGCCCTTCCTCACGAGACTTCACATTTTATTTCTCTCCCCATTTGTTATCTAGAGAATACTTTTTTATTTCAAACTCTTCCATCCCCCTGTAAATTCTAGCTCAGTTGGTAATCTGTTTCTCTCAGATCACACTCCTGTATCTCTGCACATGGTCCCACCTAGTAGTAGTATCTAAATCCTCTAGGTGGATGCTTGATTCCAGTCTGCTCTCCAACCCTGATTTCATGTTATTGCTGAAGGAAGAAATTACTCTTGAAACAAAATGGGCATCTTCTCCCTCTGTTGGTGTAGCTTGGGAGGACTTAACACATGTATTGGAGGTCGTATTATTCAATTTATTTCACTCAAGAAGAAATCAAATAATATGTTTTGGAGAGGAGGATTGGTATCGATTTATCCTCCTTGGTAAAACCTAAATATAAACTAAATACAATACTGACACAATTATTTATTCTTATTATTCAGAAAAAGTTTGTCAGATATTGACTCTTAAATAACTCAATTTATGCCAAATTGTTATGGTTGTTCCATACACCTCCTCCAACCAGTGCCTCTACAGGTCACCCACATCATAGTTGCACTTCTGGGGTGAGAGGCACCTGGAAAAAAGGCACAGGAGTGGAGCCTCCTGTCTGGCACAGGAGTGGAGCCTCCTGTCAGTGCCAAAGTAATAATTCCCATATCCCAGAGTCAGGAGGAGAGGAGAGGAGAGGAGAGGAGAGGAGAGGAGAGGAGAGGAGAGGAGAGGAGAGGGAGGAGGAGAGGAGAAGGGGAGGTAGGAGGGGAAGGAAGGGAAGGGAAGGGAGAGGAGGGGGGGAAGAAGGGAGGAGAGGAGACATAGGAGGGGAGGGGAAGATGGGAGGACAGGGGATGTGGGAGGGGAGAGGAGGGAGGAGAGGAGAGGGAGGAGGGAGGGGAAGAAGGGAGGAGAGGAGACATAGGAGGGGAGGGGAAGTGAGGAGAGGTTGGAGAGGAGAGGAAGGGGTGGGAAGAAGGAGGAGAGGAGACATAGGAGGGGAGATGGGAGGGAAGGGAGAGGAGGGGAGGGGAGGGAAAAAAGGGAGGAGACGTAGGAGGGGAAGAAGGGAGGAGAGGAGACGTAGGAAGGGAGGGGAGGTGGGAGGGGAGAGGAGAGGAGGGGAGAGGAGAGGAGCAGTAGGGGAGAGGAGGAGAGGAGAGGTAGGAGAGGAGGGGAGGGGAAGAAGGGAGGAGAGCTAGGAGGAGCTCGTCTGTCAAGTTACCAATTCTGACCTTGGGAGCAGCAACCAACCCTGTCTGGTGTGGCATCCACCACAAAAATTGGCCAAAGATTGATCACCTGCATACAGTGAAGACAGGAATCCTGTGGGCTTTTCCTTTCCAAATGGTGACTAAAACTGATGGGAGCTGTTTCAGAAGCTGAGTCAACATGGTCCTATTATCAGTCTGATCAAGTGTCAGTTTGGCTGGGGCTGAAGAGTGTTGAGAATTGTCTTTATCTTGTTATGTGTTTCACCATATGTTTCTGTCTTCTCTTAGAAGTTAGGCAAGGTAGACGCATTAGCAAATGAAATAAAGAACAGAGACATTTGCAGGATTGTTGTTTGTTCTACTGTTATCTTAGGAGCCAGTCAGGCAGGAGCCAGTCAGGCAGGGGGTGTCAAACACTCATTGTAAACAGGATATCAGGGGGGTTGATGATGATCACATTTGCATGAAGAATGGGATCTGGCCACCTGGGAAAGCAATGGAAAAGAAGGACTGTATCAACACCAAAGGAGGCTGGAAGAAGAGGACGAGGTCATCCCAGCAGAGGAACTGGATTGGATTGCATGGACATTGTGAATTTGCATGTGTGTGACTATAAAGGACTGGGCCAAGGGATAGTTAGGTTGTCAGACTTCATGCCCTGACAATTGACTCTGTTGTTGCTAGGGTTATGAACTGGCCCGGAGCTCTGTAATATTTGTATCTGGAATTGGTTCTATTGTCAAATACATTTCGAAATTGGTACTTTTCTTCTCGAAGTCTTCATTCAACGAACACGCGGATCGGCAGCTACATACGGGAGGTATTGCGATCCAACAAGAGGGATATTAGGACACTGATATGTTCCTGTGGCATGTTTGGGGTGCAATGCAGCACCCTTCATCATGCCAAAGAGGGGGGTTTTAACCACGTGAATGTGGACATGCTGGGCCCCTTGCCTTCCTGCCATGTTTCACTCACCTCCAAACCATGGTGGACAGAACCACCTGGTGGCTGGAAGCTATTCCCCTGACTTTTGGCAGAGGTCAGACCTTTGAACTCTCTTGCTGAACCCTGCTTTGGACTAAAGGGTTTCAAATGCCATCACTACATGTTATGTTTGGTTGTGATAATCACAAACACAAGGGGAACTGGCAATTTTACGTATCCCCCATTTGATCATCCCGCAGCAACCCTTCTTCTCTTTATCTCCTTCACACCTCCATCATACAACAAACCCTTCGAATAGCTGGATGCCATCACAACAATGTGCCGACCGTGGGAACATACAGGGTCTCCAACGAGCCCTTAAGCTCCTTCAGCCCTATATATTTTTCTGAGGCGTCATCGCTAATTCAGAAATCCAAGACCACCACGTGTCTTTTAGATCCCATCCCAACACACCTGTTGAAGGATGTTTTACCATTGATAGGCAGTTCTATCCTGGACCAGATCAATGGTTCTTTAGTGTCAGGTTATGTACCCCGGTCCTACAAGGTGGCAGTGATTAAGCCGTTGCTTAAAAAACCATCACTGGATCCTGATGTCTTAGCAAATTATAGGCCAATATCCAACCTTCCTTTTATCTCTAAAGTTCTAGAGAAGGTGGTGGTGACTCAGTTACTGGAGCACCTGCAGAGGAACAGCCTGTTTGAGATGTTTCAGTCAGGCTTTAGAGCTCACCACAGCACAGAAACAGCACTTCTTAAAGTCACTAATGATCTTCTCATAGCTCCCGATCATGGACTGGTCTCTATGCTGGTTCTGCTGGACCTCAGTGCTGCTTTTGATACAGTTGATCACAGCATCCTGTTACAGAGACTGGAACATGTGATTGGGATTAAAGGGACAGCACTAGACTGGTTTAGATCATACTTATCTGATAGATACCAGTTTGCCCATGTCCATGGTGTTCCCTCCTCATACAGTAGGGTTAGCCATGGAGTTCCTCAAGGTTCTGTACTCGGACCAATCCTCTTCACATTGTACATGCTTCCCTTAGGGAACATTATTCGGCAGCATGGGATACATTTTCATTGTTATGCTGATGACACTCAGCTCTATTTATCCATGAAACCCGAGGAGACAGAGAAGTTAGTGAAGCTCCAGACCTGTCTTAAAGACATAAAGTCCTGGATGTCTTCAAATTTCCTCCTCCTTAACCCAGGAAAAACTGAGGTCATGGTGTTTGGTCCTGAACCTCTCAGGGATAGATTAGATCACATGATCACTCTAGATGGTATCTCATTAACATCTAGTCTCTCTGTGAGGAATCTAGGAGTAACTTTTGATCAAAATCTCTCCTTCAACTCACACATTAAATTAGTCTCTAGAAGTGCCTTTTTTCACCTGAGGAACATCACAAAGATTAGGAAACTACTGACGCAGCATGATGCTGAAAAGTTAATTCATGCATTTGTTACTTCCAGGCTGGACTACTGTAATTCTTTATTATCAGGGTGTCCAAACAACTCTTTAAGAAGCCTCCAGTTGATCCAAAATGCTGCAGCCAGAGTTCTGACAGGTATTGACAAAAGAGATCACATTACTCCTGTACTGGCGTCGCTTCATTGGCTGCCCGTCAAATTTAGAATAATTTTTAAAACCCTTCTTTTGACCTACAAGGTCCTCAGAAGCCTAGCTCCATCCTACCTGGAGGAGCTAGTGATACCTTATCAGCCCAATAGACCGCTCCGCTCTCAGAATGCTGGTCTACTTGTGGTTCCCAGAGTTTCCAGGAGTAGAATGGGGGACCGAGCATTTAGCTACCAGGTCATGGTTTCCTCTCCTCTCCTCTCCTTTCTTCTCCTCATCAAGCAGACTAGTTATGCTGATTCTTGTGTAGTTTTTCTGCTTCTCTCCCCCCCCCCCCCTGTTTATTTACAGGTATCGCCGCCCTCGGCGCTGCATAATGACCTCCGGCCCCGCTGAAGTGATTGTGCATCATATTTTTTGTGTGTGTTTCTGTGCTCTGTGCCTCTCCTCTCCTCTCCTCTCCTCTCCTCTCCTCTCCTCTCCTCTCCTCTCCTCTCCTCTCCTCTCCTCTCCCCCTCCTTCTCCTTTTCCTCTCCCTCTCCTCTTCTTTCCTCTCCTCTTTCCCCTCCTCCTCCTTCTCCTTCTCCTCTCCTCTACCTCCCCTTCACTCTACTTCTCCTCTCCTCTACCCCTCTCCTCTCCTCTCCTCTCCTACCTATCCTATCCTCTACCTGTCCTCCCCCTTCTCCTCTCTCCTTACCCAGCCGGCCATCAGCAGGAGGGTCCCCCTACATGAGCCTGGTCCTGCTCAAGGTTTCTTCCTGTTAAAGGGGAGTTTTTCCTTGCCACTGTTGCTTGTCTGGGGTCAGGCCCTGGGATTCTGGAAAGCGCCTTGAAACAATTTTGATTGTATAAGACGCTATATAAATAAAGATTGATTGATTGATTGACAACAGTAATGCATGAAAGGACTTTATAAACACAACAATACTCTGATTGTTGTTCCTGGGGTGGAAGAAACATTGTTTTCCACACCTGTAACGGTCTGCTTCGCCACAATTGAGAAAATCCACTACACCTGTTACTCTCTCCTCAGTCAGCCATGATTCACACACCCATTTTCCGTGGTATTTAAGCCCCAGTTTTACACACACTCTGCCAGAATTTGAGCTCATGTCCACCTTTATTATTATATTATATTATTCTTTCTATCTTTGTTTTCTGCGTGACCTCACCTCTGTCTGCCTATTTTCCATCTGCCTGATTTCCATTTCTCAGATCTATTTGTTAATGATAGAAGCCCAGGGAAAACATGATCACTGTGAAGAGCAGAGAGTGCTCAGGAAGAGGTCTTCCATTGGTGCGAAGACGACAGTCCATGCGTGGCAGGAGACACGGTGACCTTGGAGGAGAAAGAGCAGAGAACAATTCAATCCTATGACACAATATTCAGGAGTCTATGTGGCCCTTCAGTTACCACTGGCAAACACGATACGATCTGATGCTGGGAGACCGGTGGCAGCTACTTAAGAAAACCCAACAAATAAACCAGATCTACTGCAGGTATGACGGTAACCAGCATAACCAGTGGAAAGTAGGTCAACCATGCATCCCTGGGAGAAAGCTGAGCACACACACACCCAGAAAGGCACCAAAACACCATCACTACTGCACCTGGTCAGTCCCTCCCCTTCAGCAGGCGCCTCCCCTGGTTTGTCAGGATGGTCCTGATAGAAGTATCTCACCCGCCTCTCCTCCAGATTTTGGTGCCGTGGAACCCATGAGCATTCTGCACAACCATATCCCTCCCAGTCAACCAGGACTTGTAGGCCTTTTCCACTCCCACAGACATCCAGGGTGCACCAGACCATACCGTATGTGCTGGACCACCATCCATGACACTGATGCCCCGAGTGCCCCACACATGCTTGACCAGAAGGCCCCCAGCTATGGTGCTGAAGTGAGCTTGGTGATGGTGACATGCAAATGAAAGATCTTGGTCATGGAGGGCCACCAAAACTGTTGCTGGAGAAGGAATAGTTCAGGGAAAGGCCAGGATGACAGGTAAGTTTGGAAGAATGGCCCCACTGCAGGACGTCGGAGCATACAGGTTTGGGAACAAAATTCCCCTTTGGGGGTGTGGGGAAATTCCCTGCTGAACGTTTAAAATCATGTGAAATTCACAGCCTTATGTAGAGCGAGTTCTCAAGGAGATATTGGAGCACCATCCAGACATGTTGGACAAGTTACTCCTATCTCTCAGACAATATGAAGATGTCATCAAAGTACACAAAAATGAACTTGTTTAACATAGTGCCCAGCACATCTTTAACTAGGTCCTTGAACACTATGGGAGCGTAGGCATCAGCCTATACCCAAAGTGACCGAGTGGTTGTCTTGCAGTCATCCCCCTCTCAGATGCACATCAAGTGGTAGGTATTACAGGGATTTGCGCCATGAGAAGTGGCTCAAAAGCCACAATGCTAGCAAGTGCTTCAGTCCACTATAATCAATGCCCATCTGCAGGGATCTATTCATCTTCTGTTCAAGGAAAAACCTCGCTCCTATAGGGCAGGATGAGGGATGACTCAATGCGATTAGATCTCAGTAAGAGGACATCTGAAAATTCACCTGGGCCCATGGAGTTGTTTGTCCTGGTTCAAGGCTCTGAAGGCAGAGGATGTCACAACTGTGCAGTATGTAGAACCCTCCTAGGCAAACTATTTATGTAATTTTGGGCTCTAAATACAATGAAGTTGAAATTAAACTGGTTGGGTTTCTGGTGGGACAAGCACATCATGGTTTAGAGTCATATCCTTCTCTTGGACGGAGTGGACCATGCTCTACCCAGCTGCAAAGGGTTCCTCAGTTCCACTACTGATGGAGATAATGGGCTCGGTGCCAAAGACAAAGAAATTATAAAGCGGATACCGAAGGGGGGTTCGGATCAATCTTGCACTCTTCCTTCATCTCTCCCTGAGGCGGTTATCAAGACTGATGGCAAGAGAAGTCAGGGTTTGAAGTCCAAGGCAGTTTCTCTAGCCACTAATTCATCCTTTAACTTGTCTAAATGAAAAACTCTCCAAAGAGCCAAGTCATTCCAGCCATAATCCGGGACTAGCGCAGCCATGGCAGAGCGTAAGAATCCTGGTGGTGGCCTCGCTGTCCTGAACCGGGTGATCATTGGCACGTTTTAATTCTGAACTAAAGCTGTTATATTAAAGAGAAGCCAAGGTCTGATTCTAATTCTCAGTTATTGATGCCAATTTGTTGTGGAAATTCTGGAGGTTGTGGAACCATCACACAGGAGACTCAGGTGATGTTGTGCCATGACGAATGGTTTGCCCTTCCCCTCAGGTGATTTCTGACGCTGGCTCGGCATCCTCTAGGCTCTGTGTCCGGGACTTAGTTCAGCTTTTGTTGTTGGTGCTGGAGTGCAGCAGGATGCCACCTGGCTAGTTCGTATTAGCAGGGTTAGAGTTTTTCTCAGCCCTGAAGAGAATAAGAGAGACTATCTGTCTATCTGTTGATGTGCTGTTGCATCCCCTCTGAAATCTCTTGACTGATCGTTTCATGTCCTTACGGTCATCGCTGGAACTCCTCATGACTGAGGCATTACCGTGTGTGTAAAAAGGCTGCTAAACCATCCTACAAAATTATTTCAGGAATGTTTAACGGCTGCTTTTTACACGTGGATGAGCGGTGTAGAGACTGAAATGAGCTGTGAATCAAACATACACGATACACTGCTTTAATACCAAGAGTATCAGGAAGGCACTGAACCAAAAACTTGCCTGTCTGTTGGGGTCCAAGGTTCTGGGTTGTGTGTCTGTTTTTTCCTGCAGGGGGCGTGGAGGAGATGGTAATTTGCTAAAGCTGGTGCTGCAGGCTGGCGCACCTGTTGGCAATCTACACCTGGCCACCTATTTAGGGACGGAGCACCTGCCTATCAGTGTCAGAGAGTTTTGGTGTTTTCTCTGGTCTCCATGTCGCCCTGCGGGAGTGGAGAGTGCGTGGGACTGGACTTCTGTGTTGGCTCTGCTCTGGAGCTTTCTGTGCGCCCCCGGAAGATCGGACGAGTGCTTCTCTGCGGTCCAGGAGGACTGCCAGCTAGAGTTGTTTATGAATAAAAACTAGTTTTTAGATTTTTTCTAACTGCGTTTTGCCTGCTTTGGGGTCCTGTAACAACCCAAACCGTAACACTATCAATAGTATCCTGAGTTGCATATATCGTTGAGACTCCAAAGACCCCATTATGGGGGGGGTGGCTTTCTTACATGGAATGCCAATTTTCCCCTTTATTTTCCTACTGTCACAGCCATATCACATTTCCTGTAAAATATATTTTATTTACAGTTAGCACAATAACCTACTACATACCAGTGCGATATTTTATATCTGACTTTGCAGTCACCTCTATCCTCCCCTTGTGATGAGATAAATGTGAGTAAATGTTTATTTAGATTTTTTTTTTAAAGATCTCTGATCCGTAGATTTGTCTGTTTACTGTGTCGGTGACGAAGCTTTAGCAAAGAAAAACACTTAACGGGAAAAATCCGGTGAAATAGACTAACCCATTAGAAGCGAAGAGACCTCAAGAGTCCAATATGTTTAAGCACAGTACAGCTCATATCTGCATCATCAGTCACTGTTAAAAAGTGACTTTGAACATCAAAAATAGTTTGGGGATTTTTTCAGTCCTGCACACATCAAACTAATTCCTCTCAGTTTACTGCCACTCTCGTCGATGCCCCTCAACTCTTTTCAAAGGGAAATTGAATTCACTCCAGAGACCAAGGCGCCTCAGGAGGGTCAGTGAACATAGCAATGCTGTCACTTGCTATAAAAACAGGAATGGATACAGGCCAACTTTCATTTTCAGGAGGCAAAGCTTTGTGAGGCACAAATTGTACTGATGTATTGATGAGTAGAAGAAATGGCAACCTCTTATGGTTGTATTGCCTCTTGTTCTGCAACTGCAGCAATCGGCTGCAGCAACATCCATGACAGCAATAAAATGCCTAATTAGGTATAGGTGGTCTATTTAAAAGATGATGTCACACCTGTGGTGACTACTCAGTCATCCTGAGACCAAACCCCCTGCAGCTCAGGTGATGTGGAGGAGACGAACGCCAGGTATGCTCTCCAGAGAGCAATAGGCACGGTTGAGAGGCAATACAGGGGCAGAGTGGAGTCCAGTTACAGGGGCCCAGGAACATGTTATGGAAACCATCACAGATGACACAAATCCCTGGGAAAAAAAAATCAAATACTATATATTGAAAATACTCAAAATACGGTGCAAAATAAAAACTGGGATTGAATATTTATGAGGCAACCTGGGCCTAAAGTGTAAAGAAAAAAAAAATCAACCATTAGCTTCTGTTAGCCTTCTTAACAAAGGGTGGACTGATAAAAGGAAATCCAGATTTAATTTGACGTTTTACAGCTGAATTTTCTTGCAGTGATGTGTGACTTTGAATTACTAATCTTCACTGTCTTCCCACATTACCTGTGCTTCCTGTTCCATCCAGCCTCGTCCAGCCTGGGTCATTTCCTCCGGCTCTGTGCTCAAGTCATTCCTCATCATTAAATTCTTTAACCTCCCACTATCTTTGCATAACAATGAATCTCATTGGAGGATTTGTTGTTTGGCAGGTCATGAAGCAGCTATCATGGGATGTCTGGTGTGTAATGTGATGCCAGCAACAGTTTCTGAGCGGGACCACCTGTTGGTCCTGAAGAACAATGGAGGCCCGATGAGAGCATCCAGAAGCAAACGTGTTCAGCCTCAGATACCAGGGGACTTGGTAGGAGCAGTTGTACCAGGACCCGAAAGCAGGCAGCACACAGTTGAGGATAGTGTCCGAAAAACTCTTTAATTGGAGGTAACAGGTCAACGAATGATCCACAAGAGGCGTCGAGACCTTGGAAGAATCCAGCAAACAGTCCACAGGGGAAACTCACCACGATAGTCCAATCACAATAGTCAAAATCACAAAAGACAAAATCACAAAGAGTCGGGGTTTCACGGAAGGGACAAACATTCCAACACTGGCAAACAGGAGTACAGCCTAGACTAGATTACTGATAGCCCGCAGGTGCGTCTGCCTGCGGCTCCAGCTGCGGAAGGGGAAAAGCTCCACCACGCCCCCTGCAGGAGGAAACCCCTAACCAAGCTCCCAGAACCCAACATGACTGAAACACAGGACATCATTGACAACCATCACTTATATATTGCAGAGTACTAGAGTAGACCCAGAGTTCTGACAGGTCTTGACCACAAAGATCACATTACTCCTGTACTGGCGTCTCTTCATTGGCTGCCCATTAAATCTGGAGCAGGGGTCGGCAACCCGCGGCTCCGGAGCTTTCATCCTTATGTTGCGCTCTTCATGGCTTAATAAAATAAATTATGTGTCTGATTGAAGTGTATGTTATTTGTCTCAAAACGTGTATCATGTCTTCTTATTAAGCCAAAGTTTCGGTGATCAGTATTCGCCTTCTTCAGAGATGTTTGACAGCACTTGACAAAAAATCCGTGTATGATTCGTTGACTCGAAGGCATTTTTAACCTTAATACAGTCGAAAACGATAGCTTTCATCAAATGTAACTTATTATTTTTTTTTAAACAAACAAAACTTTAACGATCACTTGCATATGAACATAAACGTCTCATACGCAGACAGCTGACATCTCCCCCTCCTTCAGCTTCTCAGTGCAGCCTCCACACCAGAGTGAGCGAGACACAGACCTTTATTTCTGCAGATTCTGGCTGTTTTTTTTTAAAGTTATGAAACTGATCAGCGAACATCTGATTGACCACATTGTTCTCTGGTGGTGAAAGAGTTTTTAGGTCGATGTGAAGAGGGACTAAAAAAAGAGACCAAAAATACACTGCGCAATGTTGGAGAAGTTCCCATAACACAGAACCTGGTGTTGTCACATCTTTTGTCACTTTAAGTGAGCCATTATTTAAAGTTATAAAGGGTAAATTTTATTTCTTATGACCCTAAATGCGGTTCATTTACCGATGAGAGATCGCTGCGGGAGAGAAATCAAGACACAACGCCGTTACGCATGAAGTGAGCCATTGCGCGCAGAATAGGAGGAAAAAAGAGAGACTATATCTGTGTTTTATCATCTTTTCTGATGCTCCTTAATTGTCTGAGAGCAGAGCAGACTGTTCACCGACTAACGCTGTCTCATAAAAACACACGGGAGTGCGCAAATGCGCAAGGATGAGGTGGACAGCAGTGAAGCATCTGCGATGTCACTTATAAAAAGCTGAGGAACACATCTGTATGAATTTTTAGGAAAGTTAACTTCCAGGTCACGCATCTTTTACCTGCCGAAAACTCTAACACGGATAAAGCCGTTGTTATCCATTTATCCACTTTTCCATTTGAGCAACAAAATCAAAAATCGGAAAAGGAGTCGTTATCCATGTTTTCATTTTTATCTTAGAGACGAATATTGAAAAAAAAATTAATTTTCTCATTTTTTCAATTTTGGTTTTATTTTGAAAATCGACCGAAAGAATGATACACAGAAGAAAATATTTTAAATGTGTTTATTCGTATGTAGTTGTAAATTGTAAGATTATTGTGAATTTTCTGAATCATGGATAGACTGCATGGATTTCATAAACAACACACTATTTTACAAGTGTGTGTGTATATATATATATATATATATACATATATATATATATACCTTTAACACTTAAAGAGCCATTTCGACCTGGTTTCCACAGAAAAGACAGTACTGGGAGCCGCAAACACTTTTTGACATCTGAAATGAAAATGTGTGTGTGTATATGTGTGTGTGTGTGTGTGTGTGTGTGTGTATATATATATATATATATATATATATATATATATATATATATATATATACCCCTGATCTAGAATTATTTTTAAAATTCTACTTCTGACCTACCAGGTCCTCAAATGCCTAGCTCCATCCTACCTGGAGGAGCTAGTTTTACCTTATCATTCCAATAGACTGCTCCGCTCTCAGAATGCTGGTTTACTTGTGGTCTCCAGAGTCTCTAAGGGTAGAATGGGGGGGTGGGGGGGGGGTTACTCTATCTCTGGGTCTCCTCTCCTCTCTTCTTCCCTCCCTCCCTCTCCTCTCCTCTCCTCTCCTCTCCTCTCCTCTCCTCTCCTCTCCTCTCCTCTCCTCTCCTCTCCTCTCCTCTAAGCCTGAAAGATTGGCCACACATTCAGGATGTTAACGTGTAATTCTCTGCTGCATTGTAGCACTGGGGTGATTTATTTCCCCTTCCCAAAATATCTGCCCCACAAAAAATATGTGTGACCATTTTCCAAGGGGGAAATAATGCATGTGTCTCCCAGACTTGCCAAAGTTGTTGGTGCTAACCCTAACCCTGGTCGTGGTTCCATTGGGATCCTTGAGGGGAATGCAGCGGTGGGTAGCTTCTCACAGGCTCAACCCAGACCACCATGGCTGTCACAACCCATGGAGAAAGGTAGACACTCTGTCTCAGGAGTACATCTTCTGGTGCAGGAAGGTGGTCAAAACTCTTTTTGGTTTGAGGGAGAAACAGTGAATGGTGAACAGTGAAAACAACTCTACTGTTGCGCCTTGTATCAACAGGCAGGGGGGGCCAAGGTCTTTGCTGCCTTTACAGACATTTTCTGTCCTTTTCCAGGAGTACTAAAAGAAGGAGCAGACCTTTCCAGAGGGAACCCTGTTTATGCAATGAAATGTTTAGTCGCATGGCGTCGCTTTGTCGCTGGCTATCACGGTGGTGTCCCGAAAACCAGGTGGCCTTTGTTGACATGTGGAGCAGTTTTTGGGGAAAACCTGGTCTGATTAGGAGAGACGGTGTCCATCCTACACGGGATGGTGCCTCGCTCATTTCTAGTAACTTGGCTAATTTTATTAGACACAAAGTGACCTGACAAACCAGGGTCCAGACCAGGATGCAGAGTTGTAGTCTTACACACCTCTCTGCTGCTTCCATAGAACCCTCATCCACCAACAATAATATATTTAACACTATAGAGGTAGTCTCTGTTCCACGGTTAAAAGTTTAACAAGCACAGAGCAGGGGAGTGGTCAATCACTATAATCTTATTAAAATTAATACCAAAGCACAAGTTGAAGAAACTAATATCACATTTAAGTGTGGACTGTTAAATATTAGGTCTCTTTTGTGTAAATCCCTGTTAGTACACGACCTGATAGCGGATCATCACATTGATTTATTTTGTTTTACTGAGACCTGGCTTCAGGAGGAGGAGGATGTTAGCTTAAATGAATCTACTCCTCCTACCCATCTTAAATATCATATTCCTCGTGTTACTGGTCGAGGAGGGGGAGTGGCAACAATATATCACTCCAAGTTATTAGTTAATCCTAGACCAAAACATGGTTCCAGTTCATTTGAAAGCCTGACTCTTGGCATCACCCATCTGAACTGGAAGGAAGAAAAGCCACTTTTGTTTGTAGTTGTATATCGGCCCCCTGCTGGGCCACATTCAGAGTTCCTTTCTGAGTTCTCTGATTTCTTATCTGACTTGGTCCTAAGAATGGACAAAGTCATTATTATTGGAGACTTTAATATACTTATAGACGTTATAAATGACAGCTTCAAAAATGGCTTCATTTCATTACTTGAGTCAGTTGGTTTCCTCCAGCAGATAAACCAACCAACTCATAGCTTCAACCACACCCTAGATCTAGTCCTGACTTATGGTGTTGAGGTAGAACATGTGTCAGTGTTCCCTCAGAACCCACTCCTGTCAGATGATTCATTGATCACTTTTACATTTATGATTAAGGATTCTTCAATGCTCAGAACACAGTCTTACTATAGCAGATGTCTTTCAGATAATGGTGTAGCTAAGTTTAAGGAAGTGATCCCTGTGCTAATCCCAGGACCACCGTGTGTTTTCCCAGGGATCAATCAGGACTAAGATTACAGTCCTGCAGAGGTCGACTCTATTGCTGAAAGTGCAGCAGCCTCACTGAGAATCATGCTTGATTCTGTTGCCCCCCTGAAAAAGAAAATAGTAAATCAAAGGAGGTGTGCCCCCTGGTATAATTCACATATCAGGACCCTCAAGCAGAAAACGCGAAGACTAGAAAGGAAGTGGCATTTTTGTAAAATAGATAGCCATCATGTAGCCTGACTGTCTATTAGATTACAAAAAGGCCCTCCATAAGGCTAGAACAGCTTATTTTTCTTCTTTCATTGAAGAAAACAAGAATAACCCCAGGTTTCTTTTCAGCACTGTGGTCAAATTAACCAGGAGTCACAGTGTTTTAGATCCACGTACACCTTCTTCCCTTAGTGGTGAAGACTTCATGAGCTTCTTCACTGATAAACTTCTGGCTATCAGAGAAAAAGCTAACCAGGCCACCCCAACAACTGGATCATCACCAGATGTGCTGACTGTGGGAACATACAGGTTCTCCAACGAGCCCTTAAACTCCTTCACCCCTATATATTTTTCTGAGGCGTCATCGCTAATTCAGAAATCCAAGACCACCACATATCTTTTAGATCCCATCCCAACACACCTGTTGAAGGATGTTTTACCATTGATAGGCAGATCTATACTGGACCATATCAATTGTTCTTTAGTGACAGGTTATGTACCCCGGTCCTTCAAGGTGGCAGTGATTAAGCTGTTGCTTAAAAAACCATCACTGGATCTGGACGTGTTAGTAAACTATAGGCCGATATCCAACCTTCCTTTTATCTCTAAAATTCTTGAGAAGGTGGTGGTGACTCAGTTACTGGAGCACCTGCAGAGAAATAGCCTGTTTAAGATGTTTCAGTCAGGCTTTAGAGCTCATCACAGCACAGAAACGGCACTTCTTAAAGTTACTAATGATCTTATAGCTTCAGATCATGGACTGGTCTCTATGCTGGTTCTGCTGGACCTCAGTGCTGCTTTTGATACAGTTGTTCACAGCATCCTGTTACAGAGACTGGAACATGTGATTGGGATTAAAGGGACAGCACTAGATGGGGTTAGATCGTATTTATCTGATAGATACCAGTTTGCTCATGTCCATGGTGTTCCCTCCTCATACAGTAGGGTTAGCCATGGAGTTCCACAAGGTTCTGTACTTGGACCAATCCTTTTCACCTTGTACATGCTTCCCGTAGGAAACATTATTCGGCAGCATGGGATAAATTTTCATTGTTATCCATGAAACCAGAGCAGTTAGCGAAGCTCCAGACCTGTCTTAAAGACAAAGTCTTGGATGTCTTCAAATTTCCTCCTTCTTAACTCAGGAAAAACTGAGGTCATGGTGTTTTGTCCTGAACCTCTCAGGGATAGATTAGATCACATGATCCCTCTAGATGGTATCTCATTAACATCTAGTCTCTCTGTGAGGAATCTAGGAGTAATGTTTGATCAAAATCCCTCCTTCAACTCACACATTAAAATAGTCTCTAGAAGTGCCGTTGTTCACCTGAGGAACATCACAATGATCAGGAAGCTACTAACGCGGCATGATGCTGAAAAGTTAGTCCATGTATTTGTTACTTCCAGGCTGGACTATTGTAATTCTTTATTATCAGGGTGTCCAAACACCTCTTTAAGAAGCCTCCAGGTGATCCAAAATGCTGCAGCCAGAGTTCTGACAGGGAAGAGATCACATTACTCATGTACTGGCATCTCTTCATTGGCTGCCCATTAAATTTAGAATAACTTTTAAAATCCTTCTTCTGTTCTACAAGGTCCTCAGAATCAGAATCAGATTTATTTATTGCCATTGTTCATGTAGTACACAGTATTACACAAGCTAGGAATTTGTCTCGGTGTGACGCTGCAACATTCAACATAGAGAAGACAATAAACACTAGAATAAGATAAATAAGATAAGACTATATATATATATAAATAGTAAGGAACAGGCAATGTGCATTCCTATAATGTGCAAGAGCAGCAGCCAAACCAAGGCTAGAAGTCCACAGTGCAGGTCAATGCAAAAACAGTGTACCGTTCGTTGAGTCCGACTGGCTGCTGTACATGGTGCCCAAGTGACAAGTCACTTGGTGTTCAGCAGCCTGATGGCAGAGGGGAAGAAGCTGTTCATGTAGCGGGAGGTTTTGGTCCGAATGGACCATAGTCTCCTGCCTGAGGGGAGGGGGAAAAACAGTCCGTGACCAGGGTGGGAAGGGTCGGCCGTGATCCGACCTGCACACCTCCGGGTCCTGGAGATATACAGGTCCTGGATGGATGGAAGCCTGCAGCCTATCACTTTCTCGGCACGACGCACTGCAGCCTCAGTCTGTCCCTGACGGTGGCGCCAGCATACCACACGGTGATGGAGGAGGTGAGGATGGACTCGATGATGGCCGTATAAAACTGCGCCAACATCCTGGGAGGCAGTTTGAGCTTCCTCAGCTGCCGTAGGAAGAACATCCTTTGCTGGGCCTTCTTGATGAGGGAGCTGATGGTTGGCTCCCACTTAAGGTCCCGGGTGGTGCCCAGGAAGCGGAAGGAGTCCACAATGGTGATGGGGGAGTCCATGAGGGCAAGGGGGGATCAAAGGGGCTGTGACTTTCCTGAAGTCCACGATCATCTCCACTGTTTTCTGAGCGTTCAGCTGCAGGTTGTTGTGTCCGCACCAGGACACCAGTCGAGCCACCTCCCTCCTGTAGGCAGTCTTGTCGCCATTGGAGATGGGCCCGATGAGGGTGGTGTCATCCACAAACTTGATCAGCTTGACAGACTGGTGGCTTGAGGTGCAGCAGTTTGTATACAGGGAGAAGAGCAGGGGGGAAAGTACACAGCCCTGGGGTGATCCAGTGCTGATGGTGATAGAGTCCGAAACAGTCTTCCCCAGCCGCACATACTGCCTCCGATCCGTCAGGAAGTGAGTGATCCACCTGCAGAGGGAGTCAGGCACACTAAGCTGGGACAGCTTGTCCTGTAGCAGAGCGGGGCAGATGGTGTCCAGGTGCTGCAAGATGGAGTGAAGGGCCAGGTTGACCGCGTCGTCCACAGATCTGTTAGCTCTGTAGGCGAACTGCAGTGGATCCAGGAGGGGGGTGGTGATGGACTTGAGGTGTGGCAGGATCAGGCGCTCTAAGGACTTCATGACTACAGAGGTGAGCGCCACAGGTCTGTAGTCATTAAGCCCAGTGATCCGTGGCTTCTTGGGGACAGGGACGATGATTGAAGTTTTGAGGCAGGCTGGCACCTGGCATGACTCCAGGGAGGAGTTGAAGATGTCTGTAAAGACAGGAGTCAGCTCCTCTGCACCTCCTCAGAGGCCTAGCTCCATCCTACCTGGAGGAGCTAGTGACACCTTACCAGCCCAATAGACCGCTCCGCTCTCAGAATGCTGGTCTACTTGTGGTTCCCAGAGTCTCTAGGAGTAGAATGGGGGGCCGATCATTTAGCTACCAGCCCCCCCTGCTATGGAACCAGCTCCCTGTCCAGGTACGGGAGGCTGACTCCATCTCTACTTTTAAGATTAGACTTAAAACCTACCTCTTTGAAAAAGCTTATTGTGACTAATTCTGTAGTTCCAGTTACTATTATAGACAGACAAATTATCATACTTAGGGGGTCGTCTAATCATTAGGTTAACATGTTAGTTATGCTGCTATAGGCCAAGGCTGCCGGGGTCCAGAAACATGATCACCTGACAGACCTCTGTCACCCCACTGGGAAATGGTCTCCTGTCCTGTCCTGTCCTGTCCTGTCCTGTCCTGTCCTGTCCTGTCCTCTCCTCTCCTCTCCTCTCCTCTCCTCTCCTCTCCTCTCCTCTACCTGTCCTCCCCCTTCTCCTCTCTCTCCACCTAGCTGGCCATCAGCAGGACGGTCCCCCTACATGAGCCTGGTCCTGCTCAAGGTTTCTTCCTGTTAAAGGGGAGTTTTTCCTTGCCACTGTTGCTTGTCTGAGGTTAAGCCCTGGGATTCTGTAGAGTGCCTAGAAACAATTTTGATTGTAAAAGACGCTATATAAATAAAAATTTGATTGAAGATGATTCAAGTTAATCTTTATCTCATTTCAACATCTTCATCGTGATCTTGGTCTGTCACAGCATGAACAACGTTGTGAAACGTTTATCGGACTAGGTCTCTAGGAGAGAAATAATAATTTAATAATATTAATCGAACGTGCACAAGAGACACAGAAGACAGAAGCAGTCCACCAGGACCGCCGGCGTCTGCCCTTCACAGGTCCACTGGTGAGTCCTCCACCAGAAGCAGTCCCCCTGGACTGCAAAGAACTTGCGTGTCCGGCACGGCACGCACGTCGGTCCAGCAAACGGCATGAAGACCTCGAACGTGCCCAAGGGACACAGAAGACGGTAGTCCTCCTGGACTGCAGGAAACTCAAACCAGAGGCAAAACCCACCACAGTCTGGCTACGGAAACTAAACACATGACAAGGGAAAACCAACCACACCAACACACGATGAGGGAATCCAAACAAACACCCTGGCCCTGATAGGCAGGCACAAACTGCTTAAGTAGGCGGCAAGATGTAAATTGCCTACAGGTGCACCTGCCTGCAGTGCCAGCTGCCGCCAATTGTGCTTCACACCACCCCCTGCAGGACAAAGCCAGACACAACCCTGAACCCAAACAACCCGACCTCCAAGTTCATGATGAAGCTCACTTCAGGTCACTAAGATATGGCTGTGAGTAGATATGGTGTGTTTCAAACAGAAGGTTGGTACTGCAAAAAAGAATTCTCTGTGTCTGACATTATTGTATGTGCAGCCAAATTGTGTCTGAATCAATATTAATTGGGTAATCAAACTGCTGACTCGATTTTGAAGGAAATCACATGTGTTTATAGTGTGTCGCGAGAGTCACAGCTACTTTCATACTACAACTACGACGACTTGCATCTTTTAATAGGCAATTGTAATGTATACCATAACGATCGAAGGACATTCCCACAAAAAACAATTTATTTAGATCGTCCTATCTCGACTTGAGAGCAGTGAGGCAATAAATAAACACATTTGATAAAGTAACCCCCACACACGCACACACAGACACAAACGGATCTGATTTGATCTTCAATCATGTTTTATTCATTAGTAATCGCAGCCAATCAGAAAATAGATTAAATTCTACCATCTGGGGGGGTCCAGTGATTCCACAACCTACTAGAATGTATACATACATATTTGTAATCTAACACACTTATTTGCATATACACACATGAGCAGGGACAAAAAATAGATTCAGTGAGAAAAACACATTCGCATATGCATGGACACACTGATTTCCAAACAGTGAAAACTAACATGCTCACACACACACACACACACACACACACACACATGCACACACACACATCCTTTCCCTTTCTTTTCCTCTTGCTTGTCATGAGGCCATTTTTAGATGACAGATAACTCCCCCCCCCCCCCAATCAAGTCCATATGGCCTGGATCAAAGGTGTTGCTGGGTGCATGCATTTTATTGCCAGCCAATGCTGTTAATTAGGAAACAAGATCACAGGCAGTATTAAAATCCAATTAAATTGATATGAACAGATTGTCAAGTGATGTTCACTAATATATAACTGAGCACCGTGCAAATTTTTCTGGAGGCTATTATATTTCCATAATTCTGCTGCCACCTCTCCAGCACATTGAGTAACCAAGCTTGAAAAACCCTTTCTCTGTTGTTTCTAGTGGAGAATAATGAGTTAATTCTTTCAAATCGGGCCCAACCTTCACTGGTTAAAGCGATGCCGTCCACGTTGTGCACCCGAGGGCTGTGGAAGATGGATGGCAGAATGACATGCTGGGGGAGGGGTGCTTTACATCTGAAACTTTGAAGAGGCATGTGTGGTCATGTAGGTTTTAAATGTCCTTTTTTATTCCATCCTAATCAGTTCTAAGTCCGATAAATGTCCTTTAGCAACAGGTTACGTATCTCTGACTTACAAGACTGTCATAAATTGCACCACTGCCCTCCATGATCCCAATGTGTGCCTATTCGGTTATTAAGCAGTGACATACGTGCCAAGGGCCAAGGGGCCAAGGCCAGGGCCAGGGCCAAGTGTGTCTCTCTTCAAGCCTCTGCTGTCTCACTATCTGGGACTCCACTGTCACACAGATGAGGAAATGGCAGCAGTTACTAATTCATATTTTTTAATTAATGGAATTGATGGAATTCAGATGCTTTTAAACCATCAATAATTCCTGTCTGGTGAAAAAAAAAAGCGGTTGGAGAGCCATTAGATGAAAGTGTATCTTTGGTCTTTAAACACAGGCTAGAAATTTGGTTCTTTCTTCTGGTTCCTGTTTTTCCTCTACTACTCCCCCTCACTACCTGCACTACTGTCCTGAGGAGGGTGCGGATGATTAGTTGGCATGTCAGCGCATCTGCAAGTCATTCCTAATCCCCTCAGCTACTTAAACCTCCCCGTGAAGCTAATTAACTTTTGGTTCTCTTTACATCGCAGGGCTGGCACATATCAGACTGAAAGGAAAATCCTGTCTGCACTCTACTGAGAAGTTGAGGGTTCTTGGTTCAAACCCCAGTGCGGAAAAATCATAGAGGGTTTTCTGGTAATCAGGGAAGCTTCAAAGCACAGAACATGGTACTGAACCCACAAATGGGCACATAGAGCCCTGTGATGAATCGGTGACTCATCCAGGGGTGGACCCTGCCTTCGCCCATATGCCCCCCCCCCCCCCCCCCCCTCTTCCTGTGTGCGCTAGAGGAATAAAGATTATCAATTCTGCTGTGATCCAGAATAAACTCCCCTTTCACTGAATTCTCATCCACCTTTCATGTCTCTTTACTAAAACCACTACCAACAGTCTTCTCCCCCCCGGTTCATTGATAACCTAACCTCCATACTCTCTATCTGGATAATTGGTGACAATTGTGTAGTTAAAAACTACCTGTGGAGTCATCCTGTTGCAAGGTACTTGCATTCCCTTTCAGTCTTTTGAGTTGAGGCTTCATGCAGAGTTTTATTGCTTAGAATACTTCTTGTCATCCATTAGTGTTTGAGTCCCTCACAACCTCACCTCTAGCTTCAAACTTGTCCAAAAGGTGTTGGGGGCACAGTTACTGGAAAAGCTACAAAAGAATAGTCTGTTTGAGATGTCTCATTCAGGTTTTAGCACAGAAAAAGCACTAATTAAAGTTACTAATGATCTTAGAGCTTCAGATCATGGAATGATTTCTATGCTGGTATTGCTGGACCTCAAATCAAATCAAATCAATCTTTATTTATATAGCATCTTATACATTCAAAATGGTTTCAAGGCGCTTTCCAGAATCCCAGGGCTTAACCCCAGACAAGCAACAGTGGCAAGGAAAAACTCCACTTTAACAGGAAGAAACCTTGAGCAGGACCAGGCTCATGTAGGGGGACCCTCCTGCTGATGGCTGGCTGGGTAAAGAGAGAGGAGAGGAGAGGAGAGGAGAGGAGAGGAGAGGAGAGGAGAGGAGAGGAGAGGAGAGGAGAGGCGAGGCGAGGCACAGAGCACAAAAACACACACAAAAATACATTATACAACGGGTCAGCGGGGCCGGAGGTCATCATGCAGCTCCGAAGGCGGCAATACCTGTAAATGAATAGAGAAGGGGGGGAGCAGAAAAACGATGATGAGGAGAGGAGAGGAGAGGAGAGAAAACCATAACCCAGTGGGGTGACAGAGGCCTGTCAGGTGATCATGTTTCCGGACCCCGGCAGCCTTGGCCTATAGCAGCATAGCTAAGATGTGACCTAACGATTAGACGACCCCCTAAGTATGATAATTTGTCTATCTATGATAGTAACTGGAACTACAGAATTAGTAACAATAAGCTTTTTTAAAGAGGTAGGTTTTAAGTCTGATCTTAAAAGTAACGATGGAGTCAGCCTCCCGTACCTGGACAGGGAGCTGGTTCCATAGCAGGAGGGCCTGGTAGCTAAATGCTCGGCCCCCCATTCTACTCCTAGAAACTCTGGGAACCACAAGTAGACCAGCATATTGAGAGCGGAGCGGTCTATTGGGCTGGTAAGGTATCACTAGCTCCTCCAGGTAGGATGGAGCTAGGCCTCTGAGGACCTTGTAGGTCAAAAGAAGGGTTTTAAAAATTATTCTAAATTTAACGGGCAGCCAATGAAGCGACGCCATTACAGGAGTTATGTGATCTCTTTTGTCAATACCTGTCAGAACTCTGGCTGCAGCATTTTGGATCAACTGGAGGCTTCTTAAATAGTTGTTTGGACACCCTGATAATAAAGAATCACAATAGTCCAGCCTGGAAGTAACAAAAGCATGAATTAACTTTTCAGCATCATGCCACGTCAGTAGCTTCCTAATCTTTGTGATGTTCCTCAGATGAAAAAAGGCACTTCTAGAGACTAATTTAATGTGTGAGTTGAAGGAGAGATTTTGATCAAAAGTTACTCCTAGATTCCTCACAGAGAGACTAGATGTTAATAAGATACCATCTAGAGTGATCATATGATCTAATCTATCCCTGAGAGGTTCAGGACCAAACACCATGACCTCAGTTTTTCCTGAGTTAAGGAGGAGGAAATTTGAAGACATCCAGGACTTTATGTCTTTAAGACAGGTCTGAAGCTTCACTAACTTCTCTGTCTCCTCTGGTTTCATGGATAAATAAAGCTGAGTGTCATCAGCATAACAATGAAAATTTATCCCATGCTGCCGAATAATGTTCCCTAAGGGAAGCATGTACAAGGTGAAGAGGATTGGTCCAAGTACAGAACCTTGTGGAACTCCATGGCTAACCCTACTGTATGAGGAGGGAACACCATGGACATGAGCAAACTGGTATCTATCAGATAAATACGATCTAACCCCATCTAGTGCTGTCCCTTTAATCCCAATCACATGTTCCAGTCTATGTAACAGGATGCTGTGATCAACTGTATCAAAAGCAGCAACAAGGTCCAGCAGAACCAGCATAGAAACCAGTCCTGAAGCTATGAGAAGATCAATAGTAACTTTAAGAAGTGCTGTTTCTGTGCTGTGATGAGCTCTAAAGCCTGACTGAAACATCTCAAACAGGCTGTTCCTCTGCAGGTGCTCCAGTAACTGAGTCACCACCACCTTCTCAAGAACTCTAGAGATAAAAGGAAGGTTGGATATTGGCCTATAAATTGCTAATACATCAGGATCCAGTGATGTTTTTTTAAGCAACGGCTTAATCACTGCCACCTCAGTGCAGCTTTTGATACAGTTGATCACAGCATCCTGTTCCAGAGACAGGAACATATGATTGGAATTAAAGGGACAGCACTAGACTGGTTTAGATCATATTTATCAGATAGATACCAGTTTGCTCATGTCCATCATGTCATTCCCTCTTCATGCAGTAGGGTTAACCATGGGGTTCCATAAGGTTCTGTACTTGGAGCATTTGGTCCTTCTAGGCTGGACAATTAAAATTCATTGATTTTCACATAACCCTTTAAAAAAAGTATCCATTTGATTCAAAATAGTGAAAGCTAACCCTGAGTTTTCAGTACAGGAGGTTAGCCCCTGGCCAAGACTTGATGGTGGGTTCCTCATTCGGGTCACGTGTCAAAGCAGAGAGTGTTGAATGCTCCCAGGTATGAATTGCTGTTTAGCTGTTTAGGCAGAGTACTTGGGGAGTTCTACAACAGATTACTGAGTACTTTTAATTTCCTTCTTCTAGTTGCCTCTCTGATGGACCTTAATGAATTAGAATGAACTGGATAAATTAGAACCTACAAGAACATCTGCATTCAAATTCCAAGAAAACACTTCTCCTCACAACTGCCGAAGCAAAAACTGTAACCATGTCTCAAGTCACAAGTTGTTAATGGAGTTAAGAGAGTTGAAGAAAAATAAAGATTTCCCCAGTGCATAAACCTGAAACTTACATAAGCCCCTTAGGAACAGGACTCAGAACTTCCAAGTACACCCACAATTAAAATGTAAATGTGTGTTTCTGCTGGGTTGAAATATCCAGTTAGGGACCTGAAAAAGGTCAACAGACCAATCTGATAAGAAATCAAATAGACGTCCCACGTACGCCAATCCTCAACCCTCTGGCTTAAGTTATTCCAACCACACTCATCCTTCAGGTCAGTTTCCTCCCCGTAAAACAAAACATCCTGTCACATGACATGAGTGATGCCATTATTATTAATTCTATCCTATTCACTCAGCTTCAATAGATGGAATAAAGGATGGGGAAAAACCTAACAAAGTGATTCACCTGATTCCTTTCACGAAGAATATAAATACGTAGCACTCCGAGGAAACCTCAAGCTACTGTTGGAGCACCTGTGTATCTGTTCTAAGTCCCCAAACAGCCAAATCCACGTTGGTTCATTCCTTTTCCTCCAAAATCGGTTTATTTTGTGATTACTTACAGCCAAGGCAGAAAAAAGAAACACGTTTCACAATTACAGGGACAAAATTGGTGAAGACCATCATTTCAATTTTGACTGTAAAATAATAATATTTTTTTTTTTTTAAATCCCACTTTGCAAATAACACACAGATGTACATATACAGTACATACATGTACACATACAAACATATAGATGCGTTTGTATGCGTATATATGTATATATGAACGCATTTATACGTGCAACTATAAATAGATGCACGGATAAATGTATGTACTTCTTTTTTTAAAAAGGAGTAAAACACATTTTCTTATCGCAACAAAATCCTTTTCTACATTATATTTCCATTTTTTCAGAATTGTTTTGTGTCTATTATTTAATATTTTTGATGATATGTTTGATATTGTAAGGAGTCTCTTGAAGAACATCGTCATTTTCTTTCGTACCAAAATGTGCGTACATTTTTCCAAGACCTGGTAAATTATCATCATCTCATCTCTTTCTGAGTGAGAGACATAGACATGTACAGAGAGAGAGACAGAGACATCCCAAGTTTTGGAGCCTTCCATTAAAACAAGATTCAGTGTAGCATATAGATCTATATGAAGTTGGACTGTGTGTGAACATGAATGATAAATGATCTATCTGATAATTTCGCTACTTTAATGTACACGTGTGTGTTTTGTCCTCTACACAGAAGTCACAAACAACAGTAAAGTTTTAACGATGGTGATGTTGGTGGAATGTTCATTAATCAGATCTGTATCAGTCGCTGGGAATGTTTCTCAACTTTAAATAAAGAATTTCTTCAGCAGGATCATTTCTAAGCATCTGCAATATCTGCATGTGCACGCAAGCATGTGCGAATTAGAGCCAGCTAATTGTAGCTCTGGTGTGTCCCAAGTAGGGATCTGCTGTTGGTCTGGTGAGGCTGTTGTAGAAGGCACAACTTGAGCAAATTATTCAGATATTTGATGTCCTTTAGTGGCCTCTCACAAGTGCCAGAGAAGAGCGTTTTATAACCTGAGATAGTCCGTTTCTCCTCCTCATCTTGAAGCACGAAGCTGGCGTTCCACCAAAACAGGGCACTAGGGCTGCATGCGCTGTAGGATTTATGCATTTATCAATGTGAGAAGATGAAAGGCTGCGCAGAGGCAGAGGGAGAAGCGAACAGCTGTCGGCAGGTTGAGGGACCTGGCTGGTAGAAGATGGTTAAGCCCACAGCAGGTTTCTGATCCTTGGCATCGCCCTTCCTTATTTTAGAGTCATCATCACTTCTGCTTTTATCAAATTATCATCACACGTCACACTAACATCGTCACACGTCACACTAACATCTGTACATGTTGTAGCGCTAAAGGATTGTTGTTCGCATGGCAGCATCAAACCTGTGGATTAGCGTCTGCTCACTCAGCATCGCTCTCAAGCTAAATATTGGATCGAACTTTTCTCTTCCAGAAATATATGTTGAATATACATTGTCTCACGGGCAGTGGCCATCAATGGGTAAAAAACAACAGCTGGGGAAAAGGACTCATCTGGGTTTTCAGAAACCAAAACAACACTACATGAACAATTTTTGTTTGTTTTAAAAACGCACCTGCGTGTACCAAAATGTCAATAAATAAACAATATTGCACAGTTAAAGGCCAACTTGTTCAAAAACTCGAATGGCAGATTTAGCTATTTAAAAAAGAGACCTCTATGAGGTTAGATGGTTTCGATTGCCTTTGAGACCGTGTTTAAATATTTCCACACAATTTTTCCACGCAAAGTTTCATCAAAATTCATCAAAATTCACATTTTACAAAAGGGCCTCCAGCTGCCCTTCCACACCATATGGGACATGTGGAGTTGAAAAAGAGGGAACTGGTTTACACCGTCTCTGCTTGTTCCAGTTTGATGTCATTGGTCATCAAATGTTCTCCATGCCACTTTTTCATGTGTTTCTCCAGAGTGCTGTACACACTGAAAGGCATTTGGCAAATGTCACAACGATAGACCTCCTTACCAAGCTGGCCATGCGTCTTCATGTGGCGCGTTAGCTTTGAGCTCTGGGCACACGCGTAGTTGCACAGCTCACACTTGTAGGGCCTCTCACCCGTGTGACTGCGTCGGTGCACTGTCAGGTTGCTGCAGTTTTTAAAAACTTTGCCACAGAACTCACAGGTGTCAGACCGCCGGCTGTCCTTTGAGCTGGGTCTGCCAGGACCTCCGCTCAGGTGAGGCGTGCTGCCTCCACTTGCGGTCCCACTACGGCCCGACAAGCCACCATCCATCAGGTCTCCTGGGGGCGTGGAGAAGCGCAGGCTTCCATTTTCAGAGGAGTGCTCCGATGAAGTGCCGAAGGGAGATTGTCTCGAGTCACTGAAGCCTAGAAAAGGGTCTTTTATGAAATGGCGAGAGGCAGCATAGCCCACTAACCACTGGGAGTAGACATTTTCAGAGGGTATGAGGGGTGCCGGGGAACCATCCCCGTCCTTCTCTGTCTTTATCCTCTTACTCATGGAGTTAGCCAGGCCAGAACCAGCGACGGAAGCGGGTTTGTAGGGAAATAAGCTTGGAAGAGAATCATCCGATCCGCTGTTCCTGCCATTAACAATTGTCCTTTCCGGTCTGTGGCGGTCCGTCTCCTCGGGCACCGAATCCTCGTCCGCTGTGTCCTGTCGGTGTTCTGAGCAGCTCTTGGACAAGTCCGTCCGGCCACGATTGTCAACTATCAAACTGTTATAATGTTGAATGGAATTAAGACCCCGAGCTCCCATCATTTTTTCAAAAGTGAATGATGACTTCTCCTCAGATAGCTGTTTGGAGCCGTTCTCCCTGTTCCGGTATAATTCGGACTCCATGCTAAAGTTTGATTCTGGTCGACTCTCACTCTCTAGTTCCTCTTCCTCCTCTTCTTCCTCTTCGTTTCCTTCTACCTGGAAGTCACCACCGTGGTTCTTCATGCGCTCACTTGTGCCTGGCTCCGGGGAACTTGTAGTTGATAGTCCATCATCCGAACGCCCAGTCAGTGAACCAGGCTTGTGCATGTGGGTCTTCATGTGGCGTTTCAGCTTACTCGCCTGAGAACATGCATGGTCACACAGCTGGCACTTGTAGGGTTTCTCTCCGGTGTGGCTTCGGCGATGCACAACCAAGTTGCTTTGGAACTTAAATGTCTTACCACAGAACTCACAGGATTTGACTTTGTTCTGCATCGGTGGAGGGCTAGTACTGTTTGCGGGAGCCGGTGGTAAGGGAGGAGTGCACACAAAGGGTGACTTTGGCCCAATTTGAAAGGTGTTGGGGTTGAGTAATCGGTGAATATGGTTGGCCCTGCCTGGCGACAGCGGCGGTGTTGTACTGTTGCTATTACCCGCCAATTCACGTAACCTCCTGGAGAAGTCCATGGAGTGGGACTCCATGGACACGGGCGCGAGACGCATCACCTTTTCAAAGGCACTTGGGTGCTGTGAGATGAGACCCATTTCTTCTGTGCTAAGGCATTCTAGCCTATGGGAGTCCAGGTGGTGGCGGGCAGGGGGGCTAACAAATGCAGGCATGTTGGGCAGTCGGTTCTCGATAAAAGCAGAGGCGGGCTCTCGAGTCACTGGGCCTGTCATTCTTAAGAGCTGGAAAGGGTTGTTTTCCCCCAGAAAGTTGATGAGGGGGGGATGAGGGATGCAGTCATTGCCCATGGGTGGAGGCATGGTGATGCGTGGAGTTAGGGCTGCGCTCGAGGGATCTGACTCCAGGTATATGCGAATGCCATGCGTGTTTTGAGCATGCTGTAGCAGGAACCAGGCATTGGAAAACATCTGCTTACACGTGGTGCAGATATAACTGGAGGGCTCATCCCTCTGACCTGAAATAAACACAGAAAAAGGTTTTGGATTCAGAGAAGGACCCTTTGGAGCAGTCTTGGTGGCATAGGTGTTGTTTCTGTCAATCTTTAGCCACTGTCACGGGGTAAGATGGAATGAATGTACTTTCATTAACACAAAAGGTCAAAGCTGGTTTCCTGTCTCAGGACTCTGACACAAGTGTCTCTGCTCTCTCGTCCAGCAGGTTCCTCTGAACTGGGATCAGATCGCCCCTGGTGCCCCTGCCCAACAACTCCATTATCAGTAAGTGTGACAATAGTAGAAGCAATCTGCATCTCCCTCCTCCCTTCTTTTTTCTCTCACACACTGTGCCTCCTGACCGTCCTTCAGACAAAATCCAATCCCCAACTTTTGACCATCACACATGTTTGAGGCCATTAAAATAACAAAAGCATTAGCATTGAGACCTGTATGAATCAACTGGGTTTAGAGCCAGGACAATGAGGACTGGACATGTATCCGTTCAGCTCCCTGTGAGCACAATCAAGATCATTCAGGGTTTAAAGCTCCTCCTCCGAGTGCTCTCCAGGCTCTTTCCCTGCAAGACGTACCTGAACTCGCTTTGATAGGAATCAGATAAGAGAGTGAGAGAGGTGTTATCTGCTTTAAGAGCACTTAAATGTGTCCTGCAGGACAACAGACGGCAGGTGGCCCTGTGACTGCTCCTACAGGCTCCAGAGAGCATCTGTGGCATCTTCTGCCTCCCTCAGAACATGTTTGTTCATTAACGATCCCTTTTCGGATCAACACCCTTGATTTTGTATTGCTACTTTAGCTCATATGGGATCAATAGAGCAGCTTGTAAAACAATCACTAGTCCACACTCAAAAGTTCAACTAAACTGTGACAGACAGACAGACAGACAGACAGACAGACAGGCAGGCAGGCAGGCAGGCAGGCAGACAGACAGACACTGCTCTACCTTCAGGTGTATTTTCTTGCTTTGGGCAAAGGCCCTTGGTCGGCGTGGTCTCCTGCTCAGGTGTCACCTGGATGCCCACTTCCACCGGCTCCACAACCTTCTTCGGCTTCCTTGGCTGCTGGCTGTGCTGGAGAGTCTGCAGAGGTGCTCTTCCTCCTCCTCCTCTTCCTCCTCCTCCTCCTCCCGGCTCTTCCATCTTTTCACAACAGTCGGCAGGCAGCAGTCCTGTTTGGCATTGCTTCTTCTTGTGTTCAATGAAGAGGAGGATTTCACCCAGTGGAAGGGTCATCTGACACTGGCCGCAGGTCAGCAAGTCATGGTCGCTGTGCAGGCCAGGCGGGAGAGAATGGGCCGGACTAAGCTCCAAAATGTGTGGATGAACGGCCAAGGTGCCAGGCAGTGCTGGAGTATGGGGGGGCTTAACCTCCACTGTCCAATCAAAAAACAAGGAAAGAACAAAAATGTTAATTCACACTCATTTGTCAATCATTACAAAGGTCAAACTCACATGCAGAGATGGCGCAAGTGACTGTTTCACAGCTGCTAACATGGTGGCCATTCGGGCTTTAGCTGCTAACTACCTCTTCTCAACGTATACAAGAAATCTTCTCAAGACGTCACCACAATAGATTTAAACAAGAATAGTTTTGTATAAATCTGCATAAACCTTTTAGAAACCTTCAGAAACCTTTTAGAAACCTTTTAGAAATGTCCAGAAACCTTTTAGAAACCCCCAGAAACCTTTTAGAATCCTCCAGAAACATTTTAGAAACCTTCAGAATCCTTTTACAATCCTCCAGAAACCTGCAGAAACCTACAGAAGCCTTTTAGAAACCTCCAGAAACCTGCAGACACCTTCAGAAACCTTTTAGAAACCCGCAGAAACTTTTTAGAAACCTTCAGAAACCTTCGGGTGAGCAAAGCCAGACGAGCATCTCTGTTGAATCTGTCACAACACAGATGACAGAAAAGCACCACTGGTGATTTTATTTTATCATGGGCCTGACAATGGAACACCTGATTTGACTGAGGGCAACAATAAGAGTCACTCGTGTGGATAAATGCAACTTTTTAAGTAAGCAAGGCAAACCTGAATGTCCCTGCGCACACTAACACACACTCACACAGATGAAAGAAAGAAAGAAAGAAAGAAAGAAAGAAAGAAAGAAAGAAAGAAAGAAAGAAAGAAAGAAAGAAAGAAAGAAAGAAAGAAAGAAAGAAAGAAAAGAAAAAGACAAAGAGAGTCAAAGTGGAGGGGTCAATATGATGCTTCATATTCACCAAAATACCACAAAGTGTGTTTGTGTGTGCGTGTGTGTGTTATAGCATATTTACAATGAGTTGAGGTTTGGGGCCACCTGTTATAGTGGTAGTAATCTTAAAGGTACTTTAAAAAACTATTTGGGGCAAAAATAAGAATTTTAAGATAAGTCAAAGTGTCTCTAGTATTACTAATTAGAAGAATCTAAGAAGAGAACATCTTCTCCTTCTGCTCTTCTACAAAATACCCCTAAATTTATATTTTTGTATATCAAATTCAGTTCAACGATCAGTCGCTGTACAAACACTTCAAAGTGATATTATAAAATGTAATAGAAATAATCATAATCATGTGGAAGAATTGCAATGATAATTACTGGATAACTAACTTGGAAATAAAAGAGAAAAGCTAGTTGTGACGTTTGGTTAGAAAATTTTTGAAGCTTAAAAATAAACCTGGTCAAAGAAGCAAAAAGCAAGCGAGTAATAAATGACATCAGTAAAATAATGCAGACTTTTTACTTCTATGTAATCACAAAAGTGTGTGTGTGTGTGTGTGTGTGTGTGTGTGTGTGTGTGTGTGGTATGTTGCAAGATGAAGGAAGAAAAAGCCCTTAAGAAGGAGCAGGTCAATAGTGGAGTTGTGACTGAGAAGGCGCGCAGCATGAGAAGGCGTGAGAGGGCAGCGTGCAGGTGTTGAGGCGACTCTGGGGTGTCAGGACCTCCAAGATTCAGCCCACAGCTGCACCAATCTGCACATCTGCACATGTTTAAATCTAAAGATCGACCATTCCTACCAATTAACACCAATTTCAAATCTAGAAGCGGCTGAGAGCCGAGCGGGAGCACAAGAGGGTTCAAATAAATGAATAAATGACGGAGTTCGGAAGGTTGCTGGAGGGTTTCAGAGGCTCGGAATTACAATCCGATCTCACTCTGGAAATACTTTGTGTTCCTAAAGAGAAAAAATAAAATAAAAATCCGGAAAATTTAGTTTTTATAAAGATTTATTCTAAACGGGAATGTCCGCTTTTTTACGGTGTTAAAACATTCCAAATGTAATAGAGGAAAATTAAAGGAAAAAATTTGATTAAAAAAACCCACCTCAAAACAATTGAAAGGGAAAAAAAATACAGTTTTTTAAAATGTTTTAAATCGGGTCTCAAACGTAAAAATACGGATCGATCGTGATCGTAAAGAGGCCTGAAAGATTTAAACAAATGAAAATATAACGATTGTTGTCATTTTCAGAATTGAAACTGGAGGAAAGCGCATTTCCCCCCCTCTTAAACCAGCAAAGGAGCAATAATTAGTGTAGATTATTGGTGTTTTAATCCCCGCTGTAGTCAATCAGTCAACACGGACACTCAAAGCCGGACAGACGGACAAACTTTGGCTGCACGTGTGCCACCGTCGGGCTGTGCGCGCCTCTCGCCGGTGAAAGCTTCGGGTTCGGGAGCGCGGTGCGAAGACTCACCGGTGGTCTCTCTCCGGGACAGGTGCTGCGG
>NC_042286.1:563859-648859 GCF_901000725.2 Takifugu rubripes | reverse complement strand
AATAGGAGTCCAGACAGAGAGACTGGATACTCCCTGGCCTGAGAAGAGTCCAGCACCTCTTGGCTCTCCTCGTTTCCTCCCATCTTACAGTTATTCTTCTTCTCAGACATTTGGCTTGACAAGCTCGCTACTTGGCAAGAGCTCATTGTGACACAAGTGATCACGTCTACAACACTCACACACACGTGCTGTCTGACCACCTGCACGACTAAAGCTAATGTGGCCAAAGTCCCCCCTACCACCGACAGTACACAAAGGTGACAGGTCCATTTGATTCTAGGTCAGGCCTGAGAGGACTGAGGAGGATGGAGCGAGACAGTTCCGCCGCCTCTTAACCACGCACAGGTCAGTACCCCACCGTGCTGCTACTGTGTGTTTGAGGAGATCTGGACTGATTGGTGCTGATCTTGTCATCCTTTGGTCCAACACTCTCCTGACAGGCGGAGGCTCAGGAGAACAGAGATGACTTAACGGGAGCTGGGTGTTTGCCGATGATGGGGTGCCAGATTAATAAACTCTGAGTCTCTGTCTGTTCCTCTCTTCCTCACCTTTATCCACTTGCCTCTGTCCTTTTTACTGTCAACCCAACTGTCTGGGCAGAGAAACGTCTTAAAAAAGACGGTATGGTTACAAATTTCATCGGTCCCCAAGGCCAAAGACGACCAATGCAGGCCACTCTCCTATACATGCAGGATTTCATTTCATGCATTTTTCAGAAGGGTTCAGAATGATTGAAGGTCATGAAAGTGACCTGCTGCAGGTGTGCAGGTGAACATCTGGAAGGAGAACATCAAGAGACAGCTCCCCTGACTCTTTATTAATCCTATAGGCACTCCCATGAAAGCCATCCGGACATGTCAGCCATCAACAGCTCGTGGCTCAAAAGAGAATATCTGACCATGAAAAACCACTTTGACCCAATTTTGGGGTTTGAGTTGGTCAATTCCTTTAGAATGACAACCAATGAAGAAGGTTCCTGAGGACAGGCTGGTTTTTATTCACACAAAGAACTACGAAAACAAAGACTCATAGACTTCCACTTGATCTTTGCAATGATTAAGCAGTGTTGATATTGTGATTTCAGTCTGTGGTTTCAAAGCCCCCCCCCCCAGGTGTCCGAACTTACCTCCAGTCCCTCACAGGGTTGTGTGTATGGCTCTCTAGTGGGAAGCAACAGTCATCTTTCGCTCAACCCTTCCTCCCTTTTGGTGATATCAGCACGGAAGTCATTCAAGGTACATTCAGTAAAAATACTCTTAATGAAGCGCAAAATCAGAACTAACCCAAAGTTCTGGTAAAACCGGTTTGTACACGAAAGGGAACTGAATAATGTCAATCCCAGTTAGACCACTGGGCTGTTCCTGTGTGAATAAAGCACCAAAATGCAATAGAGAAGATGATTGTCAATACAAATCATGTTGGGGAGCAAAAGGCATGAAAGCCACCAACAGCTTCAGGAGCTCGGGACCACCCAACCCTTGGGGCAGCTTTTAAAACACACTCGTGTCAAATCTCGTCCCAAATCTCAGGCCGCCATGAAGCAGCAGAATGAGTTCTCTAGCTCTAGATTCATCTCGGCTTCTATCTATAACACAAATAAATAGTATGGCTGCGGCAGCGGTGTCGGGGGGGGGGGGACTCCTCCGCTATTCTCTTTGGGTTCGTGTTAAATTGCACCAGCACTGACACGAGTCACTTCCCTCTGGCCATTCTTGGAGTTTGTGCCCAGCGGGTCCAAAGCCGCCGAGTTGACATTTGTCTCCTCCGACGGGTCTCGAGGCTCCGGCTTCAGTGCCAGTCTGTTGGCCCCTGGATCCATTTCAAACGCCGCATTTTCGACACGGGCACCGGTCTCCTCAAACTGGATTTCTTGGCCTTCCTGAATCTCCCCCAGCTTGTGTAGGATAATGGGAAGCTTTGCATCGGTGTTCTCCAGCAAAGCGATGCTGCTCTCGTGATAGTCGGGCAGGGGGGCCCCCTCCTCCAGCTGCTTCTGAAAGTGCACACGCTTGGCCCGGCCACTGGCCAGGGCCTTCTCTAGGATCCACTTCTCAGCCAGGCGCAGCTGGATTGCCATGCGTGAATGGGGCGAGAGCTCGCTTTTCTCAAGCGTGGAGGAGTCCTCCTACAAAAGATCAAAGCAGAGGTTAAAAAACAAACATCTTTGAGAACAGAACCGAGACCGGTAACCATCAAGGCGAGGTCCATTCGAGCAAGGTCACCTCCGATGTGGTCTTGTAGGCCTTGAGCAGCAGAGCCACTCGGGTCTCCAGGAAAGTCCACAACTTGATCTCATTGTCCCAGCTGACGGGGAACTCCATACTGCCCAGTGTAACGATCTTATTGATGGCATGACCTCCCAGCAGGTAGTCCCTCAGTTCCTCTGCAAATGCAGGTGGACATTAGCTTCCCTTAAACAGCTGTCATCACCACCATCCATCAGAGCTATGGTATAGATCTGGCTGAGCTCTACCCCGGCGATACGGTACTGACACAAGAAGAGACGGACGGACGGACATTCTCAGAGGACATTACAACATCCTCATTGGTGACCAACATGCTGATAAAGACATATCAGCGCGCAGTTAAAGGGACTAAACCAAATAAGGTGAGATAAGAAGTGTCCCAGGATGCCAGGCCAGTCTCAAGGGAAGAGTTTAGGTCTGGGAACCCACCTAAATGAGGGGGCTCAGACTGCGAGCTTTTCTCCCGCCGTCCTGGAACTACCAGATGAACACCAAACTCTGCTTCGTTGAGACAGACGGGCCCTGATTCATGGCTTTCGGACCTGAATTGGAAGCCAGTGCTACCAGTTTGACCTGCCAGTTAGAAGATGAGCATTCTGACCCAGCTGAAGGTGGGACAGAGAAGACTGATCGACTCTGAGGTAGAGAGTTGCTATTATGGAGGCGGCTCTGGGTGCGGAGGAGCTCGACCTTGCTACAAACGCAGGATGAGTCCAGGACCCAGTCAGCAGGAGCTTCTCAAACTCTTCAATTCTGGGTGCTTCAGAGCAGAGAGCAAAACTTTCTCCAGCATATTTCCAGACTTGAGAACCATAGACCTTGAGGTCTGCTCAATAGAACCAACAATCACTTTCTAGAACGTTTGCCAAAGCCCAGTTACTCAACATGCTACGTAAAAAGGTCAGTCCAGCGTCGGTCGGGGCTCTTCTTACCCTCCTTCATGCAGAAGACCCGGAGGAAGGCCAGGAGCTGGGCCGAAATGGGCTGCTCATTGCAGTAAAGGGCAAAAATGGAAGATCTGAAAAACAGAGACCACAGTTCAGCAACGAGAGGGCAGATTGCACGTTCTTCCTCACGATTTAAGCTGACAGGAACTAGCGACAAATGCAGGAGTGAGGAGATCAACGCTAGTGGAGCTGTGCCAGAAGCTGTTTAGCTATGGTGGGGAGGTGCACATACACTGGGATCCCTGCTCGTGCCAGCACTTCGGCTTTCATGGCGTACAGACGCTCACTCTTGCTGATTCCCAGCTTGATTTTCACTTGGTCGTGGGCATTCTCCTGGTAGAAGAAGCCGTTGTGGATCACAAATTCTGCATTTGATCTTGTGCCGTAGAAAATGTAGATCTACAGGGAGAGTACATCACCAAGGTCAACGCCCATGACATCAGCAAAGCTGATCAACACTCGGTGGTAACAACAGCAGCCAGAGCTGCTGCTAGGAGACAAGGGACAACAGAGAAAAGGACAGAGCAGAAGAAAGATGTCTGGACCTAGAGCTGCTCTCAATATCACCAGATAACCATGACAACTAGCCATCTATGTCTGATCTTCAGCTCTGAGGCTGCGGTGAGGAACGGAAGGGCAGACCTGCTGCTGTTCTCTGTTGTCCCTTCCAGGGTGGACAGAGGGGACAGAGCTCCTGCTGGCTGGCTTTACCTGTTCATTCTTCTTGTAGTCTTGCAGCGCTACACACTCGCAGCGATCATCTTCCAGGTTGTAGCCAGTGGTGATCTGCAGCAACAATGTGTGTTCTTCAAAAAAAAAAATCGCAACCGTCTCATGCAAATATTCAGACATGTGATAGAAAACATGGTGGAAATGACATCACAGCCGCCAAAGTGATCTAAACCATCAAATGACAAATACGTCTGAACGGTGACATATTTTAACCTAAAGTCAAGAGCAAAGAGGAGGGGCTTAATGAGGGTCAAAGGTGGGGGTGCAGATATATTCGTCATCTATCACAGGAGGCACATCTCAGTTCTCCTGCGTTAACTATGGCTTTGGAGCAGAGAAGATTGAAGGACTTCCTGTTGACTAGGAAGTGGCTGTCCTGTTTGGTCAGCAGGTGGAGGGATGATGGTCAGGAGGATCACCTTTCCCTCAGCCAACAGAACCTGGAACTCAGGTGGGACTCATTCACCATCACCCTGGTCTCCTCCCTTCACCTGCTGAGCTGGTGCTGGGGTTTGTCACACACACCCTCATCTTAGTTTGGTCTGCACAGGTGTTTCATTACAACATGAGAAAAGGCTCTGTTGGTTTTAGTGTGGGGGGACGAGATGAGACAAGATGCATCCTTACCAGTCCATTTCTGTGATTACACATGTCCCACAGGGGGATTAAGGCCAGAGTCACCTGTCTGCCATCCTCAGTAGGGATCTGGTTTTGCCGGGTCATCACAGAAGACACCGCCCACCTATTGGACACCACAGTTAGAAGGGAGAGGACATTGAAAACTCTACAAGGGGTTTAAAGTCGTCAATGTGGTGATTTGTGCCGTTTAATCTTATAAAGGGGCAGGATGGGATGATAATTCAACATCCTTCCAGGTGACATTTAGAACACAACTGGGGACGGGAGCTGGGGACGCCAGGAGCTGAGGACAGAAGCTGAGGACAGAAGCTGGGGACAGAAGCTGGGGACAGAAGCTGGGCAATACACAGACTGAGCTGCATGTGCATCAAGCTGTTCTTTGGGGACGTTGATACCGTAGGATGGTCCCACAGGTCAGATACACAAACAACATAAATTTTCAAAAATAAAGATTAAAATAAAAATAAAGAACGGTCAGAAAAGTGGTCCCGTCTTCTTCACCGTCTTGGGGGGACGGGGAGGGCCCGCGGAAAACTCTGCTCTCTTGAGAATCTTTCAAAGTTCCAGCGTCAGCACATGTAGAGGGTGCAGGAGCTGCATTGGCTGCTGCATCCTCCATTCAGGTTCAGCATCATCCTTCTGAAAGCCCAAAGAGGACAGTGTCTCATTCTGTCTGTCCCGCTCACCTGTAGTCATCAAATGTAAAGCTGTCCTTGAGTGGCAGCTTGCTGGACGCAGGATGAGTCTGGGGAGAAGAAGAGTTCACCATGAGGTTAAACACACCCGTCTGATCACTGAACCACGTTTAGAGCCAAGACTAAACGAGGCCAAGGCCTTGTCTCATGCCGTGTCCACCAGTGTGTCCTCTGCTGTGCAGAACCTGTAACAGTACCAGCTTGGGCCACCAGGGGGCCCCGGCTTTTAAACCAGGACCTTTTCTCCTCATTTAACCTTGTGTTACAGTTGTTTGCTTAAAGTCAAAGGGGGACGTCCTCTGAGGCTGTCTGGGTACCACATGAACTGGCTCGCTGGCAGAACAGCAAAGTCACTCACCTGTATCAGTTTGTAAAAGTAGGCGTATTGCCGAGCAGTGTTTCTGTACTGGCTCAGAACATCCTGGACTGCCTGCGTGCCCTGCAGCAGCTGCACCTCGTCCTGCTCGTAGAAGAGAGGCGTATCATACTCCTGAGGAAGGGTGCGAATATATGGCAGCCAGAACGATGCAGGGTTGGCCCGCTCACACAGCAGGTGCAGGGCCAGAGTCACATTGTCCATAGCCTGGAGGATTCTGTCCTGGTTGTACAAAGGACCTGAGGTGCGGAGATTACACCAACATTTGTGCTAGCCTACAGAAATAGTGGACATATGGAGGTCCCGGGTCTCTGGACAGGCGAGGTACCGCTCAGCTGTTCACCCCAGAGAACCATTCCACCTCACAAACTAGCTCCTTACCCAGCACAGACTTTTTAGCCGATTCCACTGTCATGAGCATCTTCCTGGGAATCCACAGGAACAATTCCTCTGCCTGCACAGACACAGACAGCAAACAACAGGTGAACCAACCACTGTGTGTATGTATGTATGTGTGTGTGTGTGTGTGTGTGTGTGGGCTGGTAATTCAGCCCTGGGTGCACCGCTCTGAGCCTCGCAGAACTGAACTCACCTTGATGTCTCGCGTGGCTCTCAGACCGTATCCCTCTGCTCCAAAGTTGGTCACTGCGAACCCTTCGCAGGATGCACCGTGATCCCGAGCCCAGGACATCAGGTGTGGGAAGTGGTCGTCTCTGCGGCCCTCAAACTCCACCGACATGCCTGAGCACCAGGGAGTCTGATTTTCATTATTTGATCGATTGATGCTTTGGACAGAAGCCAAACTAAAACACAGAAAGAGGACCATGGTGCGAAAACAATGGCTCTTACCTCTCTGTTTCTTCCGGATCTTCTCCACCAAGCCTCTGATCTGAAGGTACTCCTCCCACTCTTTTCCAGCAGTCGGCCCGCCACTGCTGCACTCTAGAGTGATATATTTAGGACAGCCCCAGTCATTTTTAGACATAAATTAAATTGAGTCTGCTGATGTTTTCATTCTTGCTTTAACTTTTGCAGCTATTCCCCTCTATGTTCACCAGACAGCAGCACGGCAGGGTGTCAACAGACAGACAGACACACAAGGAAGGACCTATATCGTACTCTGCAGGAGTTCAGAGACCAGGATCATCATTTCCTTTGAGGACACTGAAGTGGTGGCTGCGGAACCCGACTTCTGAATCTTCACTCGACTTTTCTTTCCCATGGTGGACACCTTTCCTGACAAGAGACCCGGTTTCACTGTTAGCACATGCTGCCACCGACTCATCACATTTCCTCTAAGTCCAACAAAGACATATCTGGTCCCATGTGTCCCACTGCCTGGACGGACGGCTCGGTTTAGTCACGCGTTTGTTAAGGAGCCTTTCAGAACATTTGGTTCCTGACAGGACGAGGCCAACAACCGCATGTCAGGGGGCAACACCAAACTCCAGACGGACTCTTAAATACTCGGGGTTATTTGCAGCCTGTCCCACGAGGCCACTAGCTAGCTCACTACCGGAGAGGAATCCACACCCACGCTGCCATTTAAGCTTCTGGAGCAGGACAGGGTGCCATTCATTCATGTGCTAAGGCAAAAGTAATTAAAATTTAACCGACACGCTGTTTGCATCCATGTAGCCAACGAATAACAGCGTTTAACAAGAACGTTAACTGCTAACTCAACTTAATCTGTGTGGTTACCGAGCCATAAGGACAAGATATAGCAACATCTTAGTCCCAAGCACAGTCAGCACGAACACAGCTCCAATTTACCTTATCAACGATATCACAAGTGGTGACGATAACAGCTAGTTTTAAACGAGAGGGTGGAAACAGCGGTCGATGTTGTAGATCAGATAGTAGCAATCTTCTTCTTCTGCTCCTCCTCCTTCTTTGAATCAATGGCGCGTCGCAGCCGGGCTGTTAGAGTGCATATCGCCCCCTGTCGCACAGGAGGATGGACTTCATGACGTGCTCCGGGTTGTTATCCAAAAGAGCGCAGAGCCGCAGATCATTGTCTTATTTGGTTATTTTTTTCTCCCTGCCAGACTCCACAGTTCCTGCAGTTCATATACTTTACCTTTTAATTTGTATTCCTCTCTGTTTCATATTTACTACATTCCATAATTACATTTTCTACACTTTTAGTAAGCAACACTGATCACGTGCGTCCATCACTCTTGCTGAGTCCTCAACCGTCTTTCCAATCAATGACGTGGTATCACCTTTTCAAATTTTGTAATATATCGTGATTGTGTTATTGAGCTGTTGTTTTATCTCATGTGTTTTCTCATTTTCTACGGGCCCTTGTATGAGCTGGTATGCTACAAAACTCTACATCAGTTTCTAGTTGTTGTATCCTCATCTGGATCATTAATATATTTCAATCAGCAGTAGTTTTCCCTCCTAGAATCCATGTAATTCTATGCCTGGATTGATTTTCTGCTGCCCCTCTTAGATCCAAATGGAATTTGAGAGATTCCGCATTTTGTTACCTTTTGTCTCAACCTGGTTGTGGTGGTGCCACATCGCCATGTGATAATGCTACCTACCTGAATTTCATCCATTTTTCTTTAAAAAGTGACATTTTAAAGCCCCGCCTGTGCCCGACTCTCAATTTTGGACAGTCTCTTGCATCCCGAGTGATATTTTCTCCTCTTTTCCATAGAGCTATCTTGTGGAAGACCATGAACAACACCATTACCAATGTTACGGGTTTCTGACAACAGCATGTCAAACTGTAACACAAAAGTCCTGGGAAAATAAAATGGTGCTGTCCCAGGTGGCAGCCAGTAGTAGCCAAATTGTTTTTTTTTTAAATTTTCGTAGTGTTTGCTATACTTGTTTACATTCTTTGCTATTTGGTATTTACTTTCTTTCTTTCCTTTTACAAATGGAGTATTCAAACACCATGTTCTGGAGGCTGGAATACTTTTTTCTCTGTTTTGCGGTGCTTGGGTTATTCGCGGCCCCCATCAGCTGTGCCGAGAAGCGGACCGGTATTGTTTACACACGAGACCAGCCGATGAGACTCTCCTCCAGCTTCTTCCTATAGGCGTCCTTGCTCTCCTTCAGACTGTGTTTCAGTTCCTTCTGTACTCTTCTGTATGAACACGGCAATTCCCCCTCCTTTCTTCTTACCGGCCGCGGTGGTGTCTCGGTCCGCTCATACAGTGCTGAAACCAGCGATCGTCACATTAGGAGAGTACAGAAGGAACTGAAACGCAGTCTGGAGGAGAGCAAGGACGCCTATAGGAAGAAGCTGGAGGAGAGACTGGAGAGGAACCAGACCAGGGATGTTTGGAGTGGGATGAGGACAACCACTGGCTTCCAGAAGAAAGGAATACACTCAGCCGATGGGAACATGGACCAAGCTAATGGGTTGAACCAGTTTTTCAACAGGTTTGATTCTAGCTCCCCCTCCCCAAGCGGTCCCAATATTCCTCTGGAAAACAATGGGTCCCCTTCACACCTCCCAGAGCCCCTAACACCTCTGCCAACTTCTTTCCCCTCGCCCCTGCTGACACCCCACATCGATTCCAACATGTCACCCATACCCCCGACAGGACTATCCTTCATGTCTAGCCAGGTGAGGAGAGAGCTGGAGAGGCTCAACCAGAGAAAGGTTGCCGGACCGGACGGCATCAGCCCATGAGTGCTGAAGAACTTCTCCAGGCAGCTGTGTGGAATACTGCAGCACCTGTTCAACCAGAGCCTTCATCTTCAGAGGATCCCAGTGCTTTGGAAGACATCCTGCCTGGTCCCGGTGCCGAAGAAGACCCATCCTGTGGCACTGAGTGATTACAAGCCAATAGCACTGACCTCCCACATTATGAAGGTCATGGAGCGGCTGGTGCTAACACACCTCAGACCTCTGGTGAGCCCCTTTCAAGACCCTCTGCAGTTTGCCTATCAACCCAAGGTGGGGGTTGATGACGCAGTGATATACTTGCTACAGAGGGCTTACTCCTCCTTGGACAGACTAAACACCACAGTGCGGGTCATGTTCTTTGACTTCTCTTCTGCCTTAAACACCATCCAGCCAAGACTGCTGAGGACTAAGTTGGAGAACATGCAGATGAATGCTCCCCTTGTTTCTTGGATCGAGGACTACCTGACAGGTCGACCACAGTTTGTGAGACTGCGGAGCTGTGTGTCTGACCCCCCGATGAGCAACACAGGGGCTCCCCAAAGAAATGTGCTGTCCCCCTTTCTGTTCACTACCTACACAGCTGACTTCCAGTACCACTCTGAGACATGTCACCTCCAGAAGTACTCGGATGACACAGTCATAGTCGGATGTGTGGAGAATGGACAAGAGGGTGAATACAGGGACCTTGTGGAGAGTTTTGTTAGGTGGAGCAGGGAGAAACTTCTGCAGCTCAACATGACCAAGACGAAGGAGATGGTGGTGGATTTCAGTAAAAGCAAGCCCCCACCTTCCCCAGTCTGCATTAGTGGGAAAGATGTGGAAATAGTCCCATCTTACAGGTTCCTGGGTGTTCAGCTTGACAATAAACTGGAGTGGTCCACAAACACCGATGCTGTCTACAAGAAGGCCATGAGCAGACTCTATTTCCTCAGGAGAATCAGGTCCTTCAGTGTTTGCAGCAGGATGCTCCACATGTTCTAACAGTCTGTCATGGCTAGCACCACCTTCTTTGCTGTGGTGTGCTGGGGTGCAGGCATTAAAGCAAAGGATGCCAACAGACTTAACAAACTCATTAAAAAGGCAGGATCTGTTGTTGGCTCTAAACTTGCAAACTTGGACAAGGTGATGAAGGACAGGATGGTGTTGAAATTGCGGACAATCATGGACAATCCCTCCCACCCCCTCCCACCCCCTCCATAACACAGTGGACAAACTGAGAAGCAGTTTCAGAAACAGACTCCTGCAGCCTCGCTGCCTGGATGGATTCCATCCTTCATGGATTGGACTTGCCCATCAGAGGAGGTCAAATCCATTCCTCGAGGGTTGAATTCAAGCCGGGATTTACATCCTACCAGGCAGAAGATGCTTTCACCAAGGTAAATGAAACCCCAGGTGAAAGTGTTTACCTGTAGTACAGAAAGTCTGGCTTGGATACGGCCCTCGATGCCCACCCCTGCTCTAGATGGTATCTCATTAACATCTAGTCTCTCTGTAAGGAATCTAGGAGTAATTTTTGATCAAAATCTCTCCTTCATCTCACACATTAAAATAGTCTCTAGATGTGCCTTTTTTCACCTGAGAAACATCACAAAGATCAGGAAGCTACTAACGCAGCATGATGCTGAAAAGTTAGTCCATGCATTTGTTACTTCCTATTATAATTATTATAATTCTATTGTAATTCATTATGATCAGGGTGTCCAAACACCTCTTTAAGAAGCCACCAGGTGATCCAAAATGCTGCAGCCAAAGTTCTGACAGGTATTGTCAAAAGAGATCACATTACTCCTGTAATGGCGTCTCTTCATTGGCTGCCTGTCAAATTTAGAATCACTTTTAAAATCCTTCTTCTGACCTATAAGGTTCTCAGAGACCTACAGTAGCTCAGAGACCGAGCTAGTGACACCTTATCATCCAAATAGACCGCTTCGCTCTCAGAATGCTGGTCTACTTGTGGTCCCCAGAGTCTCTAGGAGTAGAATGGGGGGCCGAGCATTTAGCTACCAGGCCCCCCTGCTATGGAACCAGCTCCCTGTCCAGGTACGGGAGGCTGACTCCATCGCTACTTTTAAGATCAAACTTAAAACCTACCTCTTTGAAAAAGCTTATTGTTGTTAATTCTGTAGTTCCAGTTACTATCATAGATAGACAAATTATCATACTTAGGGGGTCATCTAATCGTTAAGTCACATTTTAGCTATGCTGTTATAGGCCAAGGCTGCCGGGGTCCAGAAACATGATCACCTGACAGGCCTCTGTCACCCCACTGGGAAATGGTCTCCTCTCCTCTCCTCTCCTCTCCTCTCCTCTCCTCTCCTCTCCTCTCCTCTCCTCTCCTCTCCTCTCCTCCTCCTCATGAAGTAGAGTAGTAGTTCTTGTGTAGTTTTTCTGCTTCCCCCTCTCCCCTTCTGTATTCATCTACACTTATCGCCACCTTCAGTATGCAACTCTGAAGGTGGCGATACCTGTAGATGAATACAGAAGGGGGGGCAGAAAAACTACACAAGTAGACTACTGATGCTATTTCTTGTGAAGTTTTTCTGCTTCTCCCCCCGCCCTTCTGTATTTACCTACAGGTATCGCCGCCTTCAGAGCTGCATACTGACCTCCGACCCCGCTGACCCACTCAACCTGACCCTACTGGCAGCCTACTTTACTAAATATAATGTATTTCTGTATGTACTCTGTGGACTATGTGTGCCTATTCTCTCCTCTACCTCTGCTCTCGTCTCGTCTCGTCTCGTCTCGTCTCGTCTCGTCTCGTCTCGTCTCGTCTCGTCTCGTCTCGTCTCGTCTCCTCTCCTCTACTCTACTCTACTCTACTCTCCTACCAATTCTCTCCTCTACCTGTCCTCCCCCCTTCTCCCCTCTCTCTGTCTAGCCAACCATCAGCAGGAGCATCCCCCTACATGAGCCTGGTCCTGCTCAAGGTTTCTTCCTGTTAAAGGGGAGTTTTTCCTTGCCACTGTTGCTTGTTTGGGGTTAGGCCCTGGTATTCTGTAAAGCTCCTAGAAACAATTGTGATTGTAAAAGACGCTATATAAATAAAGATTGATTGATTGATTGATTGATTGATTGAAGATGGACAGATCAAGAATGAGTCCATCATTGTGACAGTATGTGTAAAATGTGTCTGAGACTAAGATAGTTTAGACTTTCCAGAGGAAGGACAGTGGATTTATTGCTAGAAGGATGCAGTGGGTAGAGCTATCAAGCAGGAGGTCTAGACCAGGGTGCCCAACACGTTGATCGTAATCTACCAGTCGATCTCAGCCTATCATCCATTTAGTCACTTGACTGATCTACAGGGCAGCCAGTCAGATGACATGTGAATTTTCTTTAACACTTGGGTCACTGTGCATGTGCAAACAACGGCTCTAGGTGCAGCAAAGCTAACAAGCTATTCAGCTATTCAGCTTGTTAGCGTTAATTCGTTTTTTTCATCTCTTAAACTTAAAAAAGGGTATTAAAATGAGTGGGGAAGAATAAATCTTTGATACAGAATGGGAGCAGGACTTTTTTTTTCCCACAATGATGTTTTCAAAGTGCGTTTGCCTCATCTGCCAATCTCCTGTGGAAAACGAGCTGAGAAAGAGAAAAGGGAAGGAACTAAAGTCCCAGTTGTTGGGACATTCCAGACTACATGTTGTGATCCAGGATTCCCAGTTGTGTTTGCAGGGGGCGTGGTGGAGCCATGCTCCGGCCACCTGTTGGCGCACCTGCAGGACATCAGTGATCAGCCGCCTATTTAAGGCCTAAGACTCCGGCCTATCAGTGTCGGAGGATTTCGTGTGACTGGTTGGATCCGGTAACTTTGTTGGTGGTTTTGAGATTTTTGTGGCTGCCCTTTTGGTGTTTGTATAATAAAACCATTTTTGGATTATTCATCACTGCGTCTTGCCTGCGTTCGGGTCCTAAACCACCACGAACCCTAACAGAATCCTCCGACCAGGATGGACCTGGCAGATCAAGACGCAGTGCGGCGCACACTGGAGGCTCAAGGGAGGTTGCTGGGACAGCACGACCAGCTCCTCACAGATATTTGGGCTTCGCTCCAGTCGCTCAACACGAGCGTAACGGATCTGCTCTCTTCGGGACCGGCTGAGCAGGTACCGTCTTCACCAGCCCCGGAGGCGCTGGAAGTCGTTAGGCAGCGAGTGGCTGCTTCACCACGGGAGCCCCACGTACCAATCCCGGAGCGATATTCTGGTGAGGCTGGCGTGTGTGCCAGTTTTTTGCTTCAGTGCTCCCTGGTTTTCGACCTCCAGCCTCTCACCTATCCTGGCGACAGGGCGAAGATCGCCTTCGTCGTGAATCTTCTCTCCGGGAGAGCGGTGCAATGGGCCACGGCAGTCCTGGAGAACCAGACACCCGCTTCTTCCAGTTTCCCGGAGTTCACTGCGGAATTAAAGCGGGTATTTGATCATCCGGTCCAGAGTGGAGAAGCGGCATCTCAGATCCTGTCCCTGCGCCAAGGTTCCAGCTCCGTCGCAGATTATTCCATCCGGTTCCGCATTCTCGCAGCCAGAAGCGGCTGGAACAACGCGGCCCTCCGGGGGGTGTTCACCCAAGGACTTGCGGAGGCACTCAAGGATGAGTTGGCCGCCCGGGAGGAGTCCGGGGACCTGGAGACGCTCATCAGCCTGGCGATCCGGCTGGACAATCGTCTGCGGGAGAGACACCGGCAGAGTAACAGGGGCTGGCCAGAGAGGAGTTTGGAGAGCGTGTCCGGGCGAAGTGGAGCTCCGGTTGAATCGTCAACTCTAGCCCGGTGGTTTGGACTCCGCCAGGAGAGCTAAGAGGGTGGGACGTTGCCCTCCTGCGGTGTGTCCAGGGGGCGCAATCCAGACGTCCACGGTTGGTGGTCCGCTCTGCCGCGGGAGTAGAGCCGCTGCAGTTTTCCTGGGGGCCACATCCTGGCAAGTGAAGAAGACGGTCCCAGCGGCCCAGCAATCGGTTCTGGATCAAGGTGGGATTCCGTCGAACCGGCTGTTTGTCCCAGAGGGCAAGGTGGCGGTGCCCTCGGTGCCGGCAGACGTACGCCGGTGGAGGAAAGAGCAGAGACGTGGTCGTGCTGAGGCCAATCGGCACCGGACTCCGGCCCTGTCCCATCAGCATGACCAGAGGGTCTGCCTTCCTACGAAGCACCTCCCGTTCCAGGGGGGGCCGGTCGTTGAATCAGACCTGGTCCCTCCGTCCGAGCCCCCGCCTCCCCCCCAGGTCGGGGATAGGTGGGCTGCCTACAGAGTCCGGCGCATTCTGGACGTCCGTCGACGGGGACGAGAGTTCCAGTTCCTCGTCGAATGGGAGGGTTACGGCCCGACGAGGCGATCGTGGGCCCCTCGCCTTTTCATCCTGGACAGCGACCTCTCCCGTGACTTCTACCGCCCCCACCCGGAGAGACCTGGTAGGGCGCCAGGAGGCGCCCGTTGAGGGGGAGGTAATGTTGTGATCCAGGATTCCCAGTTGTGTTTGTCCTGCAGGGGGCGTGGTGGAGCCATGCTCCGGCCACCTGTTGGCGCACCTGCAGGACATCAGTGATCAGCCGCCTATTTAAGGCCTAAGACTCCGGCCTATCAGTGTCGGAGGATTTCGTGTGACTGGTTGGATCCGGTAACTTTGTTGGTGGTTTTGAGATTTTTGTGGCTGCCCTTTTGGTGTTTGTATAATAAAACCATTTTTGGATTATTCATCACTGCGTCTTGCCTGCGTTCGGGTCCTAAACCACCACGAACCCTAACACTACACATCCCTGGCTGACTCGATTCAGTGCAAGTCATCAGAGTGAACTCAGTAATGCTAAAAAAAATATGCATAGTTGCCAAAGGGGCAAGTTAGAGGATGGATTGATGAGGAGGCCAGAGGTGGAGCTCCTGGTGGGGTTGGTGCAGAGAAAACCACCTTCTTCACTGTGAAGGAGGCCAGCAATCATCCACATCAACATTTGATTTTTGCAGTCAGTATTTATAGCTACATTGTTTAGCATTGTGTCGTTGCCTATATATTTGGTGGTAGCGTAATTTGCCATGTCTTTTGGTTCCATCACAGTTGAGATGTTTGTGCATTCATGCTTTTATTTTGAAGTGAGGGATTATTTTATGCAGTTCCACTTTTCCTCCATGTTTATGCATGCATCACTCATACAGTAAAGTAGTAGATGTCGTCATGGCTACAGTTTGCCTCAGGTCACAATCCACCATTTCCTGCTTTGCTACGTGTCACAACAGTTTATTTTCTCCAATAGAACAGATGTTATTTTATCACAAATAGTTTAAAATGGTACAAGAGTGGCGGCGCAGTGAAATGCCAACGTTTGCATTGCAGTCGTGCACGTTTCCACACAACTAACATCAATCCAGCACGAACCCTTTTCTCGTGCAAATGCTAATAAATGCCGCGCTAGCGCCACGCCAGGATCCTTTTCACTGGTTCAGCTTCGACGCCGGTCTCTCCCGGCTGCTGTCAACCTCATGCCACCTCTGTTTTCGGCGGTTTATCTTGGACAGGTCCTTGTCAAACACTTCCCCAGAGCGGAGCGCCGACACCAAGTCATCAAAGTCGCCACCCTCCTCTTCTTCATTTGGCCTTCTCATCTTCTGTTCCCGCTCTCTCTTCATCTGCAGAGGAAGATGGAGACTATGGAAGAAGAGCTCCTCTGACACGGTCTGATCTTTAACATGCGAGGCATGTGGAAAACATTGCTCTAAACCTGTGCCTCCATCAGTGCTCGCTTCTCCTCTTCCTCCTTACGCCTCAGCATGTCATCATTGTCTTGTTTGGCATCTGCAAACGCTGTCAGGAAAGTGTCGAAGATCCCGAAGAACACGTCGGGCTGCAGGTTGGACTGGTCCTCTCCAAAGTGTCCCAGGGCTTTTCTGAACTTCAACACAACACACACCAGTTGCTTGAGTCCATCACATTCTTCCCAATGTAATTCTCATTCATCAGTAAAAGACTTCCAACCCTGCTGTTATAATGTCATGATACAAAAAGGTGGTTTAGGTGCACGAGTGAATGTTAAAGTAAGCATGATGCAAGTGTTTCTGTGTTTCTGTGGCACCCAGCAGAGAGCAGCAGCAGGACGACTGAGGAGTGCTGGGGTTGTGGGGAGCTGAGGGGCGGCTACGGTCATTACCACATCTTTGGCCTCGCTGAGGGATTCCTCGACATCTGAGAAGCTGAAGGAGGCCACCGTCAAGAACTGACTGGCCACTGAGACAAACTTGTCCTCGGGACCCTGAGGGGCCTGAGCCCTCTGGTAGAGCAGCTCCTGCCAAGACCAAGCACAGTCCACTCAATCACCTGAGGCTGTAGGTGCTTCAGAATCGTGGACAGGTGCTGAATTCGCTTACCGCCTCAACACACTTCAGGCCAGATTTCAGAGAGCCAATGTCTTTCTCCAACTCCGTCATGCTGGAAGCAACAAAAGGAAGGCAGAGTGTCAGCGGCGCCGTGCTCGCCACACCCAGGACCTGAACCCAGAAATGCACAAACACTTTCAGCCACTTACTTGACTTTTGCAGCTTCTGGGATGTTCTGCAGCTCCTGGCTGAAGGCCAGCACCGAGGGGAACTTCTCCTCCAGGACGGTGATGATGTAATGGAGCAGGGTGACGTTTCTGCAACCCAAAATAAGAGCATTTAAAACCCCAACACTGTTACGTGCGCATTACACAGGAAGTGAGACTGCCAGCAAAGCGTGCGTCCAGCCTAGCATTGTATCTAGCATGTGGAGGGTCTAAATGAGGCTAAAAGGGATTGCTGAGTCATTGCTTATGTGTGCTGGTGCTGTGCCAGAGGCTCTGGATGTTCTGTACTTGTCGATGCTGGACTTGGTGTCGGCGAGCTTGTTCAGACTGGACACTTTAAATCCAGAAGCATTTCCTCGTTGGCCTTTGTTCATGTAGTTGCCAAAGGCCAAGATGACCTCCAGGAGCTGCCTCAGGGCCCTGCTTTGGACCACCTCCTGGGATGCAAGACTCAGAGCTGAAAGCACATTTTTAAGCAGGACATGCACATTTGTTGCAACTCAAGATTTGAGGAGGGGAAATGAAGCAAGAAAGAAAATGGGATTCTTCTGCTCAACGTGAAAGTGAAACAGCCGTTTACGATGTCCAGAAATGTACCTTTAATTTTGGGCTTGGCCTCCGTCACTCTTTCAGCAAACTTCTTCTTGAAGTAGAGGGACTGTAATCTTTGTTGATAATGGTTGATGCTGCACACACACACGCACACGCACACGCGCACACACACACACACACACACACACACGTAGTTCAAAGCTAGGACGTGAAGATATTCCCTCTACATTAACGGATTCTTACACGGTTAGGGCTGCGTTTACCTGCTCATGTCATAAAGGAAGCGATCAGCTTTTGCCATACGATCCAGTTCATGTTTGTGTTCTTCTAATAGTTCAATATCACTTTTCTCTGGAACAAACTTTAGGAGCTACACAGACACACAGAGGACAACAAATTTGGAGTAATGCTTCTATGACTATATGTCCTCACATTAAATACTGGCCACCAGGACCTACAGCACAATCATTGGTATGAGGTCTGGTTCCTAAACCAGGTCAGCTGGCTCGCTCTGATATGACGGAGCAGCACCCAGACTCTGAGGTCCCTCAGGAGGTCAGCAATGACCCATGAAGGTCACGCTCACAACAGTGCTCTTAAGTCACCAAACTCACTTCCTGTCTATGGCTTTGAAAATGTGACAGGCCTTTTGAAAGAAGCTGAGCATCCTAGTTTTGTTCTGATGTTCTGCACTACTGTGGCAGGTGGACTGTGACAGCCTGCTGGAACCTCATGGACAGAGGAGAGAGTGCCACCTCCTGATATATCCTTGTGCTTATCGTCTTTTTGGAATAATGGTGTAAATGCTGCGGCTTCAAATGAAGGACGGAGAAGAGGCATCTAAAGAGAATCAACTGAAACAAAGTGTCAACCATGACTCGGCAAAAAAAAACAACTGATATTTTGCCATAAACTAAATCATAACGAGGGAAAAAAAAGCACAACAGTTGGCTTATATAGTACTGCTGCTTTTTTTTTTTTTACTGTGTGTGTGTGTGTGTGTGTGTGTGTGTGTGTGTGTGTGTGTGTGTGTGTGTGTGTGTGTGTGTGTGTGCGCTACCTGCTCTAGCATGTCTTTAGGGAGGTCTTCCTGTTCATCCATGGACAAGATGGCATGACGGATGTCCTCATTTGTCATTTTAAGTCTAAAAAATACAATAATATAATAATTACATTTCTAATAGAATTAATACAATTTCAATAATAAGATAAATAAGCCACACACACCCCTACACACACACTAACCGTGAGAGTAGAATATTACAGTTCTGTGCTCGCCGGCCATCAATTACTGAAAGTTCTTTGACCTTCTTGGAAAAAGTGAAGTCATCTTCAGCGCTCCTCTGTAAAACCGTGTAAAATTTGTCAGGATTGCATCACAATTTTGTTATATCACTGTTGCTCATATTGTATCATGAGGAAAATACAAGGTTGAAAACCAGATTTTAATCCAGTTTCTATTTGAAAACTAGAGGAGCTCTTCTGAAAACTCTAGTTCTGCTAGAAACTGGAGGATAACTGCTGTGATTGAGTGATGTTACCTGAGGTTTCTGGTAGGCTGAGAAGGTCTTCTGAAAATCTTCCAGATCCAAGACTTTGAATACCTTCAGATCATCCACCTCTCTCCATATTGTGGCTGCGATCTGGTTCTGACACCAACAGAAAGGTCCCCAATTAAAACCCGTGATGACAGAATCGATGGCCAGAAGAGGGACGGCAGGAGCTTTAGTGAGTTCCCTGTCCAGGTACGGGAGGCTGACTCCATCGCTACTTTTAAGATTAGGCTTATAACCTACCTCTTTGAAAAAGCTTATTGTTACTAATTCTGTAGTTCCAGTTACTATTATAAACAGACAAATTATCATAAGTAGGGGGTCGTCTAATCATTAGGTTAACATTTTAGCTATGCTGTTATAGGCCAAGGCTGTCGGAGTCCAGAAACATGATCACCTGACAGGCCTCTGTCACCCCCCCACTGGGTCATGGTTTCCTCTCCTCTCCTCTCCTCTCCTCTCCTCTCTTCTCCTCTCCTCTCCTCTCCTCTCCTCTCCTCTCCTCTCCTCTCCTCTCCTCCTCCTCATCAAGCAGACTAGTTATGCTGATTCTTGTGTAGTTTTTCTGCTTCCCCCGCCCTTCTGTATTCATTTACAGGTATCGTCACCTTCGGAGCTGCATGAAAGTTGACCTCCGGCCCCGCTGACCCGCTGTATAAATAGTGTATTTTTGTATGTGTTTCTGTGCTCTGTGCCCATCCTCTCCTCTCCTCTCCTCTCCTCTCCCTCTACCCAGCCGGCCATCAGCAGGAGGGTCCCCCTACATGAGCCTGGTCCTGCTTCTTGTTAAAGGGGAGTTTTTCCTTGCCACTGTTGCTTGTCTGGGGTCAGGCCCTGAGATTCTGGAAAGTGCCTTGAAACATATTTTGATTGTAAAAGACGCTATATAAATAAAGATTGATTTGATTTTGATTTGAGTTGGGGGGGGGGGCTAAATGAGAGGTTGCCATGACAGCAGTAGAGGGATGTGGGGAATGGACAATATAAAACAGCTCAACCCAACAGCCACACTTAAAATTGTGTAGGAAATGAGTAGAAGGAGTAAAAGTGCACTATAATCAACCTTCTAGTGTGTGGGACTGTCTGTGATTATGTAAATCACAGATTTAACTTCATTCAGAGATGAAAGGTCACAACATCAGTAATTAGACTTTACTTCTGGAAGTTTGCTCCAGTTGAAGGACTTCAATGGGTTTGATGGTCGGGGAATATTCTTCCTCTTTGCTACTCCTACTGGAGCTCCTGGAGGTGGTGGTGGTGGTGGAGCAAAGGGGCACCTGGCAACTGGCGGGCCCCCTGGAGGTGGAGGCGGTGCAGGAGGAGCAGGAGGAGGAGGAGGAACAGTTGGGACTAATGCAGCGGATGTCAGAGGAGGTCCTCCTGGAACAGAGGACGTCTAATAAAAAAAGCATAGTCATTCAGATGATGCGGACTGATAAGAGAAGACAGTTGAGGAAAAACTCACAATTTGCTGGAGTTGAGCCGCCAGTTGTGCCAGATGTATTTTCGCCTGTTTGTGGTCATTACACTCTCTCTCCAGTCGCTCTTTCATCTTGTTCAACATGACCATCATGTCCTCCTTTTCCGTGTTCTTGGCCTCACATTCCCGCTCTCTCTTTTCATAGCGTTGCTGCAAGTTCTGATGTTCTGGAAGGAACAGAAGATTTCCAGGGTTACCCTGCTCAACTAGCCTCGAATCACTCACATCCGACAATGTCGTTGGAAAGTTTTTATTGGCTTTCAGACACTAGCAGAACAAAATGGTTCTGTTCAGTGAGAAACTAGCAAAACAGTAAATTCTCAAGTCTTTTTTGGAGATAAATGTTTTTTTTTTCAAATATTTTCTAAAAAAGCGGTCTCTCCGCACATTAGAGGTGAAATTTTATTTTATATTTTTTGAAGGTAGTCGGTAGTGATCTGCTGGATGTAACCCACCCGGGTCAAAACACTAGGTCGCCACTAGGGGGCGTTCCAGCACTGAATTTTAACGTTCGGGTCAGTGGCCTTGCCGGGCCTATTTCCGGGGCTCGAAGAGAGAAATTACCTTTCCTCATTTTATCGGCGTGTTCTTTCCACTTCTTGACCTCCTCCTCCTTTATGAGCCTACAGGAAGATGAAAACAGCTCAAAGCTTTGTTTGCACACCCCATTTCCCCCATAATTCTGAGATTAAAAGAATCTTCCAGAGTTTCATCATGTCCGTTGAGCCAGAGCGTGTGAATAAAATTAATAGCCAGCTGTACAGGAACATTTGTGATTTGAACAAATAAGACAATCAACCAAATGAAATGTGTACAGAAAGAGGGTTTCTGGCTCCTGGGTCCTCTGCTGAAATGCTCTTTTTGTGGTCTAATGTCCAAAAGATGCTGCAACAAAAGAACTCTCTTCAAGTTATTGTTAATCCGGAGATATCCTCAAACCGCTCAAGCATGGCTGGTGTTTTTTGGTGAGTCAAATGTGTCAAAGCAAATGATTTTTCAAACTCACATGGAGATGATATTCTTAACATTAAAGTCTTCCAGCGGGGCCACATCAGGGTTTTCACCTCTGTCTGTCTGCAGAACCAGCTGCTGAATGATCCGGTCCAACAGCAGCCAGTAGTGCAGCACAGCACCGCTCTGTTTATCTGTACAGGTACACACATCTGCGTCAGCTACAGCATGAAGGCCAAGTACAGGCGGGTAGGGGACCAGTAAAGATGTGCTTACAGGGCATCAAGAGGCAGTGCTGCAGGGTCGACAGCAGGTGAGGGTATGCTTCAGTGTGGATCAGGTTCTTCTTGATCTGCTCAAACATTAGGCTGGCACTCTTGGTCTCGACATGGACCTGAAGGAACACAATTGAAGGGAGTCCACATCGGCTCTGAAACGTGTTACCCTGAATACCGGATGAAGGAGGATGAAGCCATTAATGAGACTCACAACATCAAAGCGTTTGGACATGAGAAGCTCATCTTCATTCCTCAACATCTCAAAGAAGTTCAGATGCCTGCAAACACATCCAACAAGCGCCGATTAGTCACTGCTGCAGACAGGTCTGACCCTCCTGCAGCACCAATGGGCGAAGCTCCATTTCTGCAGCACATTAATAGCAGTTTCTATATTTACCTGTCCAGGGTGGCGTTTTCATGTGCATGCAGTTTGTCAATAATCGGCTGGATGCCCAACATCAGAAACTCATAACGTAAATGGATCCGGAATTCCAGACTGGTCTGAAAACACATGGAATCCATCATCATGGGTTATTTACGGTGTCCCAATCAAAGACGTAAATCCCGTCACACATGTATTTTCCTGTGTAAAAACGCTGTTGCTGACCGGAAAAAGTCCAAAACAGGATTCTGGTCAACTCTAGAGCCACACCCACCACACCAATGGAGTCCTTTGTACCTTTGTTTGATTAAAATTACATTTATCCCAACAAAAAAAGTTATGAATGCGGGATTTTGAGCCCGAGTCATTGTGAGCAATTGGTTGCGATTACATAGGAAAACTAGCTGATCTGGTGACAAAGACCTGGACCAGAACTCTAAGGTCAGGTCGTTACTTTTTGGACGCTCTGGACAATAGTGGGAAAAGTGTTTGGACATGTCCCAAAAGCTAGAATATTAATAAACTGGTGTATCAACATAAAGGGAGAGAAATATCAACAGACTAGAACACAGCAAACATGCTTGACCCAACCAATCAACCAACCAACCAACCAAAACTCAGAGTAGTCACTCACATTAAGGACAATGAAAGGTGAACTCCACTTTGCAAACACAAGACGGGTTGAAACAATTAGCTGATTTTCTGCTGCGTCATCGTTTGATAAATGACGATGGGTGATGACAGCAGTTAACTCAAATTCCTGGTATCTCCGTTAGTTAACGAGCGTCTCTGTTTGCTTGTCATTTACCTGGATGCCACCTTGTTTCTCTGCTCTGGTCAAACATGGAGGAGGGGGCGGGGCTTGTAATTAAAGCCCAGTAGATCAAACTGGAGAGCCATTCCTTTACTCTGACTTGATTACTCAACTGTCATTGGTCACCGCTAACACCACACTTGGTAAACTTTCAGTGTGTATTTGTGTGTGTGGTTGTGTGAATAGAGCTCTTTTCCCAGAGAAGGTGTAAAAGCTAGCAACCTGGTTTACAGCCCAATCTGATTATATGACCAGAGGCAAAGCTCTTTTCACAGGTGAGACTATGGTCCAACCCTCACCTCAGAGGTGACTGGAATAAAAGTGAGGAGCTGAACTCACTAACAAATGAAAAGATCAAGTTCAATTCAAGCAAAACATTTTTGACATTCTGATGAGAATCTGACTGCCAGCAAAGACGGACGTGACATTTGTTCTCAAGCAGACTGGATGTGGAGCTAGGTCTTTACCTCCCCTGCTCCTTTACTGAGCACAGCATTGATGAAGGACATTATGGCTGTCTTTAAGCTGACTTCATTTCTGTAGTGTCCCGTCAATCGATCCAGGTCCGTCAGGAGGCTCTGAAACAGATGAGATGGTACTGCACGCTTTCAGACATTTGTTTTTCACTATCTTCTGTAGGTTCTATAAGAGCTTTAGGCAGAACCTTGAGGATGTCCTTCCACATCTTCTTCTTTCTTTCTTTCTTCTTCTTTCTTCTTCTTCTTTCTTTCTTTCTTTCTTTCTTTCTTTCTTTCTTTCTTTCTTTCTTTTTGGACTCCTGAAGCATGAGTTTTTTAATTTAATTTCAGAATCACGGTGTTTTTGTCTCTGTTGAGAGGGACTTTTATTTTGATAGTTTTGTAGATTTCCTCCCCTCGGTCAGGAGGAATCTTCCTTGAAGCATCTGCAGCCTGTTTATGTCCTCACTTTGTCCAGAGGTGAACACAGTTGGCTGCAGTCTGTCAAACACACCTCTGGGCTACGTTTGGTGGACAGGCTGTCATAGACACCCTCATCATGTCCCCAACACAAGAAAAGAACCAACATGTCAGTTCATCTCATCCTCAAACGTCAGCATTAGATTATGGGCGACGATAATACCCCCAATATAATTGTTCTTCTGAAATGCTCAGTACAATTTTAGGCGCTCCAGAAAGGGAACTGATCTGTGTATGTTCCAGGACTGTAAGTGTGTGTCCACATACCTGAAAACGGGTTCTCTCTGCAGCAAACCTCTGGTAGTGCAGCAGGGCCTCCAGCACCTTCCTGTGTCCTCCGGGCACCAAGCACACTGCCCCCAGGATCTCCAGCACAGCGATCTGGCAGGAGAAAGTCCTCATCTCTCATAAACCTCAACTAAACACGCAAAAGGAATGATCCAAACCAGAACCAGAAATGGTCATTTCCATTGTATTTTATTTTGAAAAGACCATTGTTTGCCCTCCGGGTGTACCTTGGTTTTAATGTTCTCTGTGCCAAGACTCTGAGCGATAATGTTGATTGCCCTCACAGTGACCCAGGACATGGGCCCGGCCCTGAGAGTTGTTCATCAGCGCTTTGATGCAAGCCGAGTCAACGAGGTGTGAAGCTGAGGACTCTGTGGCTGACGTAGTCCATTGAGTTCAGAAAATTCAGGATGCAAGAGAGACCATCCAAGTCGATGAATCGTGTCACAAACCTGGAAAATGAGTGAGGTAAACAAGTGAGCTTCCATTTTCAGAAAAATTTATCTTTTGCAGGTACGTGTGTCGATGTTTAAGGCAGAAGTGAACTGAGGAAATAGTTTTATCAATGGACAAAACCGCAACAGACAAGGAATTGACATCCAAGTCAACCTGCGCACACTTTTATGGGGACTGGGTTGGTCGATGATTAGAAGCTAAACTAACCGCAGAGCATTTGTGGCTTTGAGTTTACTCAAATCCTTCTGACTCTCCCTGTAATCCAGAACAAACAGAGCAGCAGATTTCTTCTTCTTTGTTTCTCACTATGGTGGAAACGGTCCTGAAGAGCGTTGGCTGCAGGTTTGGGGGGTCCTTGTTGTGTCTCCGGGGTGATGATGACTAGCGTTACTCCGGGCTCCCACCGCTTTCTGTTCCCAGGCTGATGGGGCTGTGGGCTGGTGTGCAGTTTCTAACTAAAATATGGCGGCTGATGGCGGATGCATGATAGTTCTGAATAGCATTTTAGTTTGTATATAGTTCTGGCAAGCGCGTGGAGGTCTGTGCCTCCCTCCAACCTCCCACCTGCCCCCTAGAAGATGCTTGTAGGCAGTAGAGATTTGCTGCTAGGTATTAATGGGGAACATGCCAGTTTGGGGTGTTCTCTGGTGAAGGCCCATCAGTGGTGCCAGGCTGAAATGTTCCTCTTACCACCCTCCTGGATTCTGTTTCTGAGATTCTGTTTCTGGCTCAATCGTGCACATGATTAGCCTGTTGGAAGTCGCTTGTTGTGCTCCTTTAGTTTTTCTCCTGTATCTTCATTCCTGTTTCTTCTGCACAAAAGAGCAAACTGGAGTCCTGTTGTTGAGTGGGTGCACCCCCTCTTGCACCAGGATGGTGCAACTGCATTACGTTAGAGAATGGCCTAGATCTGTCCCACAGGGTGGAGGAATTTAGAAGATGTTTTTGGGATTTAACACACCTGCTTTTTTCCTTGTTCCCTGCAGCAGAGAAAGCCTTCAGCAACCAGACCCTGATGCTCATTCCATTGGGGAGGTGGTTTCTCAAACATTGGTGTTGAGGCCACCAAGGTCTGCTTTTGCTCCTGTCATTCCCAGTGTAGTGTAGATTGACCATTATACTCTGGAGGACCTCTGGATAGTGAGGCTGGATCCCCATCAGGGAGGTGGTCGGGCCCTGGGAGACACTGGTTGAAGAGCACCAAATCCCAATGCCTTTCACAAGTGTCCTTCCTGAAAGCTGCATGATGAGTGGGGGCACAACAGTGACATTGAAGGCTGGCTTGCGTAGGGTCTAAGGACCGAGAGGTAAAGTACAGGGCATATGTGTGTCCTCGCACTGGGGAGTTTAGTAGACATTATGGTGGCCAGGAGTGCAACAACAGGTCCAGGAGTTTGTGCTTGTCCTGTCCTACTTGTGCTCAGAGTAAGGTGTCCCATCAGCAGGGGTACTGGACAGACTGCTCCCCCTTCATGTCCTTGGTCAGACAGTCCTTTGATTACTGGATTACCTCTCGCTGGTGTCCGTACGGTAATCCTCACCATCAGTGATAAGCCTGCCTGCTATAGATATGACAGAGATGGGACTTTCGTTCAGGGATTCACCTCATGGCTGTGTCCTCAGGGCTGTTTTTCAACTCATCGACGATCATATGTCTCCCAATGTCTTCCTCATCGGGGGGACAGCAGAGCTTTCTCTAGAAAAAGAAGCATTGCTATTACATATCAGTAGGATGCTGCTTGTACTAAAGTAATGGCATCTTCAAAGTGTTGGAATGTTTGTGCTTGAATAGGTAATTAAATTGATTGTGACTCACAGCAGACATACATCTGAGCTGGTCAATATAATAATCCGGCCAGCTGGTTGCTCCTTTAATCTCCTCAGCCTCCTGAAATATGAAACATGAGAGCAATAACAACCGTCTATGAGAGGCGCGTCGGCATTTGATTGCTTCTAGAGTCCATGTGCAAACGGACAAATCAAAACTGCTTTCCTGGTACGCATCATTTGCCCCGAATGATGTTAAATATGAAGAGCTTTTCTGAGGAGATCAGGAGGTCGTGAGGGGCTTTGACCTTTCTCAACGCTGACCACTGATCCTGTGGATGATCTTACCCATTTTTTTTTGGCTACAGTAGATTTGCCATTTTTCTCCGCTGGCAGAGAGAAACATGTTGGCTCGGTGCTCCTCGCTGAGGTCCAGCTCATCCTGGCACATGACACAGCCAGATTCAAGTAGACCAGGCAGAAGCCACCTGGGCGGTGGTTTGTGCCTCGTACTCACCACCAGCTCCGTGAACATGATGTCCAGCTCTTGGGGGGTGGGCAAGGGGGAGGGGGGGCTCCAGGGACACCACACTGTTAATGTTATCATGGCAGTGAGTGATCTCGGGTGTGTCGTTTCCTTGGAAGCAACAAGAGAAACAGACCCAACAGGCCCCGGCCCTCTGTGTTGCTATTTCCCGTGTAACCATGGCAACCGAATCTGCTGCCAAACACAGAGGAGGAATATTTTTACTTTATGTCTGCGTCGTGTATGTCTCTGTCCTGAAATACAGTTCAACTATTTGCCCTAAAAATCTAAAGTTCTTTAATCTTGTTGTACTGTCACACAGTACACACACACACATAACACAAGGACGCAGTGAGAGATGGGGGTGGGGACAATTTTCTAGCTACACACCTTTACCTGCTGTGATTGACAAGTTATAACTGAGTTTTTGTGTCTGCCAGGTGGAGTCCATGAGGTGTGCTTCCTGGCTCTCCTGTCATGCTGTGTGAGATGGAGAATTTGATGAAGAATCTGATTGAGAGCCGGCAGGAAGGGGGGGGGGGCGGGATGTCTGCTGCTCACAACCCCTGCTGAGGGGATATCACTGAAAATGCTTCCTGCCTAAAAGGCTTAATAACACAGCAGGTGGTAAAAGCAAAAGCAAGGGTTAGCTTAAAAACACCCCTGTGGAGGTGGGGTTGCCCTGCCCCCACAGAGCAGACACCTGCCTTTCTTTGACACACACACTTCTAACAGCCTATTGAAATACAATCCCTGTCTGGGACTGCAGATATCACGCTCAGGAAACAGAAGACAAGCAGTTGATGCGACTTTGTCTTCAAAATTACTCTGGTGTCCTTGAGTCTCTTTTCAATGTCAATGATTGCTGCAGGACTCCAGTATGATTCCCCTGGTTCTGCCAGGACTGAATCAATGGGCCAACCATCAATGGCACAAATTGCTTCCCCTCCTACCCTTAAAGGATCAAGGTCACCATCCATAGAGCGCACAGGGACAGTCAATGACCGGGTCATCACACCCCTGAACAACAACCTTAGTAGAAATGAACTATTTGATGTCATTTCAATGATATGTGGAGAGGAGAATGTGGGGCTGGCACAAATGAAGAAGCCCCATAAGATCTAAATTTACAATTGCCACATTTTATTTTACATTTTACGAATGAAGTTTCCTCTCCATTTCAACACACAGGTGTCGAGCGCCGGCGTGCATGTGTCACCGCCAGGAGAGGGACTAATTACCTGACTAACGAGTGACGCTGGTTTGGGTGAATGCTAAAATAAACCACACAGTGTTGAGGCTAAAATGGGGACACTTGTTTACTGGGACAGAGAATGAACCAGACTGGTTAGCTGCTAGTTATTAGAGTTTCTTATTAGAATGATTTTAAGATGGTATTTTTAAGTTCTTTACATGCTTTCATGTCGTGTTTCTACATCCATGCAGCAGGGATATAGGCCTACTTTCAGGTGGAGCAGGAGGATCGCTGCTGAAAACAGTTTTAAAGATTTTATTTTTTTTCGTTCTCAGTTTTGGGGAAAGGATGAGCGGAGAGGAAGAGTCAGGGAACGCATCGGGGGCAGCTTTCTTACCTGCGTGAGTGACTCCTATGTGATGCAGGGAGATGCCATCGGTCAGTGTCTGCTGCACAGGTCGTTGCTCTTCTACACCTCTGATCCCGCAAGCTTCACTTCTTTGGTTAATCCAGAGGAAAGAGGGCAGGAGTAAACAACTCCAAACAGTCACTTCTGAAGATGAGAACACACCAACTGATGAGGAATTCCCTCAGAAACTGTTTCAGTGTGTCAGCTTCATCCATTCACTCCTCGCGGCTTTGCTCTGTAGCTATTATCTGAGATCATGGGTCAGTCCCTGTCTCCAGGGGTGTGTGTGTGTGGTGTGTATGTGTGTGTGTGTGCGCGTCAGAGAAACTGACAGGGTGAGGAGTGTAGTTTTGGACTGTTCAAAACACACAAAACTGCATTCCTGATGGAGGCAGTCATGCCTCATACCTAATTCAGTGTGTGCGGGTGTGTGTGTGTGTGTTAGAGAGAGAGAGAGAGAGAGAGAGAATAAGTTAGACCAAATTGCCTCTCCCTCATTAGCATAGACTCTGCAGCTGCCTGTGGTCACATGACCATTATGAAAGGTGGAGAATCAGATGGATGGATGGAGGATGGATGGATGGGATGATGGATGGATGGATGGCCATTTCCCAGTGGACTCATTTCTCAGGCTCACATCTGCTCAATGAGGGTCTCTGAGCTGGCTGTCCTGTGGTTTGCCTTCAAACCAAAGTATGCCTTGTTGACTGCTTGTTTTCCCCCCTCTGGCTTTGACAGATTTCACCCTGTGTCCTTTTTGTTGTCCGGATAAACCGGTGAAGGATTTCTCAAGGTTGATTGACTCTTTTAAACTGTTAACAGCTAAAACTACAGGCCTCTAACCAAATCCTAAAGGACCGTTGCTGCTGAAATCTGCTGAGTTGTGGTAGACAGGCCCAGAAGAGGATACCAACATCACAGAATCTGGTCTTGAACCCCCCTCCGCCTGACCTTTCCCTCATTTTCCATGGATAAGTTGCTTCTGCAAGGGCTCTAACCGGAGCCTGGTCCTCGCTCGGCTGCGTTTGATCACTTTGAGCCTCTGGTGTCTCTGATGGCTTAGAGGTGAGTTGACCAGACTCCTTGTCATGTTTTCCTGCCTCGCCTTTTTAACACGGTGCCCTAGCTTAGGGAAGCTGGCTCTGGACATTATATCAGCAGTCCATCTGTGCGACTCCTGGCTGAAGAACCGGGCCTTGATCATGGTGTTTCTTGCCAATTTCATAACCCATTGATGCTTTCCTCTTCCCACAATTTTAGCCTAATCAGCCGGTCAGTGACTGATTTTTGCTGTCCTCCCTAAGATGGGGTGGGGTAGTTGTCAGCTCAGAGATCCTGGGTCATTAAGTGTGGATGCACAAAAACATCAGTCAGACAGTCAACAGTCTGCTTAAAAAAGAATTCTGGTCCCATGCCTTGAATGCCTTCCCACCACTCAGACAAGCACAGTCACAGCAGATTTAGACCCAAATGCACGACTCTCTGACACAATTCAAAAGACCACAGGTAGCTTTAATCAGAGAGAGGTTGAAACAACTACAGTTGGAACAACGATAAAGGGACACTGAAAGCAGGGAGCAGAAGGACTAAATACACTAGGAGGAGGGAAGACAACGAGACACAGGTGCAGCAGGTTAGGTTGGGGAATACAATCACAGAACTTGACAGGAAGTAATCTGAAATGAGAGGAGAATTTAAAAAAAACAGGAACCACTGGACTGAAATGAGCAGACCTGGAGCCTTTTTATTGTTTTCAACACACACAGTGTAAAATGAAGCATATTCATAAAGGAGCAACTGTTGTGGTTCGGTTTCTGGTCGGCACTCGGACTTCTCAACCTCCTCCCCTACCTATAGGAATGACATCCAGGGGCAGGCTGATCTCCGAGGAGCCGCTGAGCCGCCCAGCTCGTTACTCCTAAATCAGAGCCAACTTAAGCCCTCCCCTCTTTGCCTCCGGTGCCAGATTGTTGCTCGTGTCTTTGAACCTAGCTCCAGCTCCCCGTGATATAGCCCTTTCGCCTCGTTATTCTTTAGTTTAGTAAGTTTTTTCAGTGCTTAGTAACTTCTTTCTGTTGTTTCCTTTCCTGATGTTTTTTTCCCCTATTTCGATGGTGATTTTTCGTTCGCCCTTTCCGTTGTTACTTTCTCAGAGTTTTTTTGTTGTTACTTTGTTCGATCGTTTTAGATACTTGGATGAACGACTTCCCCGCACCCCAAACACCGCCGAGTCGCGTCCAGCCGACGGTCCGCCGATCAACCCAGCTCCACAGCCACAAGAGCCCTATATCGGATATAGGGCTCTCGTGGCTCCTGAGTACCTGCTTGGAGGTACCTGCTTGGTATGGGGTTATACCAAGCAGGTACTCAGGAGATTTAGGGACATGCTCCCAGTTTCTGCACCAGTGCCAGTTAGTGTTCACTCAGCAACCTCTCACTTATTCCACCCCACAAGCTAAAATAGCCTTCGTTATGAGTTTATTTACCGGACTGGCTGCCGCCTGGTCCGTAGCTATCGCCACACAACATCAAGAGCTAATGAACGATTACACCAGGTTCAGAGAGGAGATGAAACGGATTTTTGATCACCCGGTAAAGGGAAGGCAGGCTGTAAACCAGCTGCTAGACCACATGTGTCAAACTCAAGGCCCGCAGGCCAGATGTGGCCCGCCATGTAATTTTATGTGGCCTGCGAGAGCTTAAAAGTTTTGAGCGTCTAAAAATAAATACCAAAATAAATTAAGAGCATGCTTTGACCAAAAACTACATTTCCCACAATGCCTTTCGACTACGGTTAGCCGCGCCCAGTGTTTCCACATCCATGCCAACGAGTGGAATTGAGATATAAACAATGATCCCAAATGTCCAGAAAGAGAAAGTTGATGCAGATGGAAGACTGTTGGAAGGTGAATACTTGTTTGTGCTTCAAGGAGAAAGACCGGTATGTCTTTTGTGTTACGAGGCGGTGTCGGTTGTCAAAGAGTACAATCTGCGTCGACATTCTGACACCAACATGGAGCTAAGTACGCTAAGCTAGCCTTCAAGAAGAAGCAACAAATTGCCCAAGAATTAAAAGGAGAACTGTGGTTGCTGCAGAGTTTGTTCACGAAATCCACAGCCAAAAATGAGGCCGCAGTGAAAGCTAGCTTCATTGTGGCTGAAGAAATCGCCCATGCTTCCAAGTCTTTTTCAGAGGGAGCGTTTTTGAAGCAGTGCATGCTGAAGGTCTGTGAGCAGGTGTGTCCCGACCAGTTACAGACTCTTAAAAATGTCGGTTTATCAAGAAACACCATCGCGGACCGAGGGAAGGAAACTAGCAGAAAATCTTACAACACAGCTGGCTGAGGAGACACGCAGCGACACAGATTTTTCATTAGCTGTTGATGAAAGCACAGATAACATGGACACAGCGCAGTTATATATTTTATTAGAGGCGTTAAGTCGGACCTCTCTATCACTAAGGAGCTGCTGGATGTAGTTGCAATGCATGCGACCACAACGGTCGAGCTCAGGAAAGACATTGCTCTTTTTATGTAGTAAAGGAAAACTCATGTCTGAACTATCAGATCCAAAGTGGTTGTGTGACATAACTGACCATCTCGCCCAGCTGACTCAGAAGCTGCAGGGACGCAAACAAGTCATCACGCAGATGTCTGACATGATCACGGATTTCCAGCGTAAATTGGACTTATGGATGTGGCAAGTGAAACAGGACAATCTTGTCCACTTTCCTGTTTGTTCAGAGCGTGTCAGCCTCATTTCCCGAGACTTTTTCATGTGCTCAGTTGACTACCAAACTGAGCTGGTAAAGACCGAGTTTGATCGGCCCTTCTCTGACTTCAGAGCACAACAGTCTGGCTTTGACATCTTTGCCAATCCTTTCACCACCGATGTCCTGCACTGCACCGCAACACCTTCAGATGGAGCTAATTGAGCTTCGAAGCGACAGTGGCCTGAGAGCAAAGTTCCAGGATGCTGCAATCCAGGACTTTTACCATCTGCTGCCCCCTGGTTTGATGCCACAGCTTCGACTTCATGCTGCCCGTGTTCTGTGTTCCATGTTTGGGAGCACCTATCTGTGCAAACAGTTTTTTTCTATAATGAATCTGAACAAAAACAAGCACAGATCACGCCTCACGGATGACAACCTCCATGCTGTTCTACGCATTGCCTCAGCACAGGACCTAAAACCAACATTGACACACTGGCAACGGGAAAACTGTGTCAGACATCTGGTCAGAAACACACAGGTAAGCAATTTTTTAAAAACTTAATTAAAATATAATAAAATGTAATTCAACCAAGAAGAACAGTTATAAACTGTGCAATTCAATGATTGTGCTTGCATTTTTGTTGTGTTAATCATCTTCAGAACATGATCTCTCGATAGAGAGAGATCACACCACTTGGTGTGTTTAAGGACAGGCAGTATCTCCTCATCAAAGACTAACCAAAAAACTATAGTTGAGAACTGAGTCAACCTTTATTTTGGTATTTTTTAGTTGATTACATATTATTTATGTGTAGCTGCTGTTGTAATTATTTAATGTTTGCAGGTCTTATGGTGTATGCAGACAAATTGTTGTCATCAAACCTGTTATGGAACAGTCAAGGAGGCTGGGACCAGATGCAGAGTAAAAGTAAAAGGTTCTTATTGATAACAAGGCAAGGGGAAGCAGTTTCACGGAACGAAGGATAAATTGAAGTAGCAACAAAAACTCTAGAAAAGTAGTGTGGCGGACGCCTAACAGGGCTCAGTATATCTCCTCTCTAAATCGACACGCCACCCAGGAATTCCACCTGGAGAATTATTATCAAGGCCGCACAAGTGTTTTCTAGTGAGGAGAAGAGACTGGTCCAATCTGCAAAATTAAACTTTTATTTCCGGATATCCTCTAACAATTGCTAAATACTCACGCATGAATTTTCACACACACTCACGTGCAGATATTAAATTCATATTCAAGATTTACAGTTATCTTGAAAACACCTGCACCCCACAGGGTAGGATCGGCACCACTTAGAAAATAACAGGTACGTACACAATAATAGGAAACCCAAATAACATGCAAAAATAACCCACACGAGCAAAAAGCACACTTAGTCAAACCAAATAAACATGCAAAGTAACCCACACAAACAATGAACATCACAAATCAGCCCCAAATCCCTCCCCCCCGCAACCAAACGTTAAACCAACATAAAGGCAATCCTAGTCCTCCTAGAGGCGCAGTTCACTCACACACTCGCACTTTAGATTGGACCCCACACGATGATACCTACCAAATCCTTGCAATCGACTATACAGGACTGAACGACATCACCGTAAAAACAAGTACCCTCTCCCTCTGATTGACTCAGCCTTCAGCCCCTTACACACAGCTACGGTGTGTTTACAAAATTAGACCTGAGGAATGCCTACCACCTCATCAGAATCAGGGAGGGGGATGAGTGGAAAACAGCATTCAACACCCCATTAGGCCATTTTGAATATTAGTGATGATTAACTATGCTCCTGCCGTGTTTCAGTGTTTGGTCAACGGCGTACTGCGGGACTTGCTTAATAAGTCAGTTTTCGTCTACTTGGACGATATACTGATTTTTTCCAGGTCGATGGAGGAACATGTTCGGACACTTGCGAGAAGTGTTGAAGAGATTACTGAAAACAAGTTGTGCGAGAAAGCAGAGAATGTGAATTCCATGTATCGTCTGTTAGTTTTCTGGGTTTCGTGGTCGAAAAGACACGCTTCGCGCAGATCCCTCCAAGGTGGCTGCAGTAAGGACTGGCCCCTTCCCACTACTCGTAAGCATCTTCAGCGGTTTCTAGGCTTTGCAACTTCTATCGAAGATTCATACAAAAACTACAGCCACCTGCGGCACCACTCCACTCCACTGGCCAGTTGAGGCGGAAGTTCAGGGCTCCAAGGACAGACGTCCCAGATGGATGGCTCGCCGAGCCGGCATGTTTGCCCGCAGTCCGCCGGGTCGTCATTGCTCTCATGGGGGCACACCTCCCGGATAGCCTGCCATCCAGGAGTTCACCGCACACTGGCCCTCATCCAGCAGCGCTTCTGGTGGCCATCCATGGCTGCGGACGTCTGGACCTTTGTCGCTGCGTGCACAGTGTGGCACGCGCAGCAAGTCCTCACACAGGCCCCCTGCAGGACTCCTGGCAGCCCATTCCCCTCGTCCCTGGTCCCACATCGCTTTGGACTTCGTTACCGGTCTGCCCCCATCTGAAGGTAATGATACCGTACTGACAGTGGTCGATCGCTTCTCCAAGGCGATACATTTTGTTACCCTCCCTAAACTTCCCACCGCCTTGGAGACGGCAAACCTCCTGGTACAGCATGTTTTCCGACTACATGGAATCCCTCAGGTATCGTGTCAGACCACTGACCCCGGTTCACCTTGCAGGTCATGGAAGGCGTTCTACCGGGCCCTGGGAACCACCTCCAGCCTCACTTCAGGTTACCATCCTCAGTCCAACGGCCAGACTGAACGAGCGAACCAGAGTTTGAAGTCCTCTCTGCGCTGTGTGGCCTCCCCGCCTCCTGGGCCTCGCACCTACCCTGGTAGAATACGCCCACAACTCCCTCATCAGCTCAGCTACCGGCCTGTCACACGTTTATGGTTAACCATGGTTACCAACCTCCTTGTTCCCTAGCCAGGAATCCGACGCGGTGGTACCCTCTGTCCGGAGTGTGGCGGGAGACCCGGCTTGCACTGGGAAGAACGGTGGAGCGCAACCGACTCTGGCGGACCGCTGCCGAGCACCTGCACCCAACTACCAGGTAGGCCACAAGTGTGGGCTCTCATCCCGTGACCTTCCCCTCCAGACGGAGTCCAGAAAACTCACCCCCAGGTATTTGGCCCCTATCCCCTGGGACAAAATCATCAATCCCAGTGCGGTTCGACTCCGTCTCCCAGCCTCCCTGAACGTCCATCCAGTGGTCCATGTCTCCCTCCTCAAACCAGTTACTAAAAGCCCCACCAGCCTCCTGCGCCACCCTCTCCCCCCCCTTCCGTCTCATTGAAGGCCATCCGGCCCTACAACGGTCAGGAGTCTGGACATACACAGGGCGGGGGAGGGGGTTGCAGGGGGTTCTGACCGGAGGAGCGCTCCCTCATCCTTGACCCGCAACTGCTGCAGGACTTTTATCTAAGCTTCCCAGAAATATATTGACTTTTAAAACTTTATTTGTTTTTTTGTGTGCTACCACTGTACAATGTCTACACAGCCGATTGGTTACGTTCATTCTGTCTTCGTTATAGACAACTTTCCAAGATCCAAAATGGACCTTTAATGAAGGAGAGAAGAAAAAAAAGGAAATGAAACAAAACCCCAAAGAAAGGGAAAAGGAAACAAAGACATGAAGCACTGCCACATATCCGGGGATAACTGAACCCATAAAATCACCAAAACACACCACCACAACTGGTTCAACCAAAAGACCCAATGACACTGGGCAAAAGACGCAACATCATAGCAAAAAAGGTACATTGGAGAAACTGGAAGACTGTTCAGCACCAGAAAACAGGAACATCAACCTGAAGGCAGCAAGAAAACAGCCCTAACAGATCATAAGGGCTGGGCCGGGCAAATTTACTTTGAAAAGGTTTCCCGGCCCAGTTAGCTGTTCTCAGACGCGTCACGCTGAGCCGATGACAGATCTGAAGAAGGCTGAGGCCACTTCTGAACCCTGGCTCAGGTGTATGACACTCATCTTCATCTTTATTGTTAACATCAACCCTTTTGCCTAGTGCAAGTCAGAGCAGCAAAAAAATTACGACTCTTTTATTCTTATTCTTCACCCTATTAAACCATAGAATTATCTTTCTGGTACTTTCAAAAGCAAATCTATGACCTAAAATCCTAAACAGCTAACAATGACACATGAAAGGGTATCAGAAGGGATTCAAAAAGATCCACACGGAACCGAGCACAAATGAGGATGCGGTGCAAACACGGATAGAGCACGTTGCCTTTATTGTGCAGCATCACAGGGAATGACTGCATCAGGCACCAGAGGGGGGGCCTGATGAATCACCTGGCCCCTACTCCTCACCTGACCCCACTCATTGCCAACTGAACCTCAGCGTTTGTCTAAAGAGGGTTAGTTCTTTTCACGATGTTGCATTCTCAGGAAATATCCTCACGGGCACCATTGTGAACATGCACATCTGCATCTACAAATCATTTACACATTTACAGAAAATCATTGCACATAAAAAAAACTCCCAAGCAAATAACAGAGGGTCCTCCAGAGGTTCACAGGCTGGTGTCAGCCGTCTTTATCTTTGGTCCGCTGACTAAATTGGGTAACACCGCGGTGTCGGGCTGTGCGTCTTTACAAAAGAAAACCACAGGGTTTTTGCAGGCCCACATGGCAACCTCAGTTCCTCCGCCTCCCTTGCCAGGACTTGAACTGGACAGGTGGCTATTGTTTACCCCAACACGACTCATGTAGCGGTCCCGTATCCTCTCCGATCGGTTGAATTGAATGTCCTGGTTCTGAGTGTGGCCAGACAGGTAGGTGGCGATGTTGCGTGTCCGGTAGCCCTCCTCTCTGCTACGCCCTAGTAACATGGATATATTTGGGTTCCTCATAGCGTAGATCAGTGGGTTGATGGCTCCGTTAGCCCAGGCTAGCCAAATGGCTACTGTGTCCATTGCTGGGTTGAAGGTGTAACTCCCCAACGCGGTGACCAACCCCAATAAGCAGTAAGGCCCCCAGCAAAAAATGATGAAAACAATCATGATCAACACAGTGGTGGCTGTTCGCATTTCACTATAAAATCGTAGCAAGTACGCGTATGTGGTCACAGGCCTGACTCGGATTTCGGAGAGACGAACCGTCTTACAAATATTGTAATGACAAAAACACATCAGGGAGAAAGGCAGTAAGTAACACACAATGATAAGGCAAATGCTGTAGGCCGTCCCCAAACGTGATGTCCCAGAGTGGAAGACGTACATGCAGTGATAGAAACCTCGCTTATGGATTTGAGAAGGAGCTGAAGCTAGGAGATACCACGGCAACGCAAAAATAACAGCAGTCAACCACACAGCTAGCAACAACTGAGTTGCCTTCTGGCGGTCCATTTTGGCCTGCGGCTGTCTGACAATGGCGTAATATCTGTCAAAGGAGATCAGCGTCATGGTCAAGGTAGAGATGATCCCAAAACAAGTGTTGAAAAAGCCATTCGCCACACAGAAGTGGTCCCCAAACATCCATACGCCATCCTTACTGAACAGCATGACAAAAGAGAAGGGGAGGCACAAAATGGCTGTGAGGAAGTCCGACAGCGACAGTGACATGATGAAAGCATTGGTCACTGTCCGAAGCTGCCGGTGCTTAATAATGACAACGATGACTGCCGAGTTGCCCAGGCTGGATAAGAGGAAGATGGAGAGAAGAACCAGGGCCTCAGCTGCCACCATGACACCGTGAAGGATGGAGCTGCTCTCTGAGGCACTGAGCACCGACAGTGGTGAAGCCTCCAGGATCTCACCAAACTGGCTCCCTCGCTTGTCTCGGAGAGTTGACAGATTTTTGGTGCTTCCCACTGTTGCTTCTGTGCTGCTGGTCGTTACGAGACTGGTCACTATAGAAACAACCCTGAAGAACAAAGACATATGTGACATGACTCTTTAAACCCCGTAAAAGAAGCCCTGCAATACACTTCTCGGGTTTAAAATTGTTGTACACATCATCATTCATACAGCATCTTATGTATGCAGTTACATTTTAGTGAATCCAAGTGTCCCCGTGTGCCAGTCTGATCTACACAAACAGGTTTCATTGCTAATGGCAGAGGCACCAGTGCCACATTACTGGTTTAGCAACAATTCCCTGGCTGTGTTTGAAGCTCTACATGAGAGGGGCTCCATGTGCTGACTTACACGTGCACAACAGAGGAGGTGGTGGCCAGCTGGTCAGTGAAGGCCACACCAGAGGAGACACCTGTGAAATTGTCACCATGCAGGGTCATGCTAATGGCTGAGTCCAGCGAGGACAAATCCTCCTTCATCTCTTCTGGTTCCTGTGGCTCTGGGTTGGCTTCAACTCTGTCTTCTCCAGCTTCCCTGCTGCGTCCAGCGTCTGTGGGTTCAGATAAACAGTCAGTGATCATGGTAGCCAGTGTAGCTGTTGCAGGGCTCTAGAGCTGAGGCAGGCTGCAATGTTCTAGACCAGCTGCAGTTTACAGAGAGGGCTGAAGGGGAGAGGGTCGGAAGTGACCAGGAAGTGGAGGTGGAGGGCGGTTGAGGTGGGTGTGAGGGAGGGGTGCAAGCAGTCAATGCGATGAAGGTGGCACTAGGTGGTCCTGGTGGCATGATTGATGTGGGGCTGCAGTGAAGGGGTGGAGGAGGCCAGCCAGACTCCTCATCTGGAGGAAGGCTGAAAGGATGGAGTTGTTTATAGTAAGTGAGAATTGTGGGTTTTGGACCTGGGGGATTGGTGCTCTCTTTTATTGCTGCTAAGGTTGAGAAAGTTAGGTGCAAACCAAAGTTAATATTACGATGCCAGTTTTTTTTTTTTTTAAACAAAACAGGGCATAAAGGCCTTTATACACCTCTTAAAGTGAACGTCTATTAGTAATCTTTACAACAATATTCTCATACTTTCTAAAGGTGTTAACCACTGACGTTTCCTGTATTGCGTTTTGGACAGTATCAAGAATTATATATGAATCTTTGCGTGTGAGCGCGTGTCGGTGCGTGTGCTTCACTGAGCGGATAGAAGTGGGTTTAAAACGTTCCGAATTGCCAGCTTCCTCCGCTTAGTTGCTCTTCCCTATTTTAAGGAACGAAATGAGGTTAGATTTCTTTACCTGGTGGTTGTGGGCAGGCAGAGAGCTCTCAGCACCCCCCTTCGCTTCTGTGGACAAAACTAAAGCAGCAGTTGTCCGCGCACGGCCATCACTGGGGGTCGTTCTCCTCATCGCTGCTCTGCGGCTGGAGGAGAAAGCTACCCGGGCAAGGAGATGCAATCCCGGCCTGGTTCCTTAGACTCTCCCCCGCTGACGCCAATTTCACCCTCCTACTGCTGCAACCACGCTGCTCGTCATTTTGCACATCCAGATGTGTTCAACCAAGTCTACCACGTAACGTGTGACGTGTTTGTGTAGTTGCCATGGAAACTGCGGATCGTCGTTTAAATTAAAACTGCTGTCCAAAATGACATTTAGAAGTCATGTGTCAGTGAAATGTCTTTAAGCTTGCTGTTGTAGGGTTATGCGAATATTTAGCAGCAGCTGAGGGGATTTAGGGTTGTGTTGCGTTCCCTCGGGAGCACTAATCTGCCATACTGGTTTTTCTCCTATCTCTATAGATTCCGTTTCCCCTGCGTTGAACGGGTTGAGGCGGGGCCCACATTGAGCTCCGCCCACTCGATATGTTTAACCAATGACTGCGGTCGAGCCAGCCAACACTTCGGCAGAAGCAGCTAAGCCAGCAGACACTCGAATTCCACTTGCGCTGTGTACCGAGGCATTATACGACGATGACGAGAAATTTCCTCAAAATATAGGATATGAATGTTACCAACATGTTTTCATCGTTCCCAAATTTGCTAGTTACGAAAGTCTTTCTTTCACTTTGATAAACATATCCATTGATCCGATTGATATACCAGGAAGAGTTTCACAATTACTGAACGAAGTAAATTCAAGAAAAAGCCGCTCCTATCACTCCCTGTTGTACTCAGCATTTAGGGTAATGTCTCGTATACACAGAGGGAATTGAATTTGAGTGTCTGCTGGCTTTGCTGCTTCTTCCGAAGTGTTGGCTGGCTCGACCGCAGTATAGCGACAGATGGCGATTAACTGACTCTTTTGTGGTCGAAAACCCACTTTTGGATTTCATATAAAGCAAAATTACATTCGATGTCAGCGAGAATGCTGTGTGTGAAAAGGCGCCTGTCATTTTGTTGTTTTACCTTACATGATGACATTTGTAGTAAATCTTTTAGATGAATCAATAAAAGCCCGCTAATTATATGTAATTATATTAGAGTTATGTTACTTATTAACCAAATACAACTAAAATATTGTTATCATTTACATGAAGGACCAGGTCTGGTATGAAAATTCCTTTCTATTGGAAAACATATTTTAGTATTTTTAATATCTAGTGAATAAAACGTGTTTAACAATCTCAGGCCTGTGGTGAGCAACATGGAACTGCTACATAATACTGGCCATCTAACGTTATTCACACAGACTTACCGGTATTCGCTTCTAAAGGGGCTCTCAGAGACTGAACTGATGCCTGGTCCAGTTTTGGTCTAAACCTGAAGAGAACAATTTTTTGTTAACATTGATGCAACTTGAACATGAAGACTTGAAAATGGTATTTATTCACGGGGCTCAAAAGAAACCAAAATCTCTTGAACATCAATGATTTCTACACAAAATGTCTCGCGGTCACTTTGTAAAGTAAACGAGAGGAGGAGTGTCTCCCTCAGATCCATGGTGCCATGGCACCATCGGATGCCAGCAGCTCTTGCAAAGTTCTGAAGCATTATGATTGGGGAAGGGTTAGAGAAGAGCATCTCCGTATTTAGAAATAAAGAAAGTTATTATTAAAGGACGAGGGAAGACGTGAGACGAGAGCACAGAGAAGGTTTCAGCATTCCCAGCAAGCTACAGCAACAGCTATTACCAACCAGGAAAAAAATATTTTGAAAATGGAGAATTGATTGCTAAAAAGATCTGTGACATCCCCTCTTAAACCTTGTTGAATGTGTATTTATGGATTCTGCCTTCAACGGCACCTGGTGCTTCAGAGATTAAGTCATACTGTAACAATTGGTTCCAAAATAAAAAAGCCATACCCGAGAATGCTGACAGGTGAGGCAACAAGAGGTTAAAAAAAAAAAAGTGTGCGTGCCGTTTATGCGGTGGTGAGCGGTGTGCGAGGCGGACAAAAGGTGAGGTGCTCGTTGATGAGGAGACGTGGTGTTCTCAGGAAGGGATACTAAAATGCAAGGCAAAAAAGTTAGCAAATCTACCGAGTTTGGAATGTTTGAGTTAGCACTGGCAAGGATGAAATAATCTTGAGCTGTTTCGTTGGTGTCGGCTGCTTTAAAGGGCTCCTAATCAGACCGATTAGCACAAGCCAGCACGAGTCAGAGAAATAGGTCTACCACACCCCCTACAGGAAAAAAATAGAGCAACACAAACACAGAGACCCAAACCAGGACCATGACCCGTTAACGGGCGTTTCCTGGCGACCTACCCAGTTTATCAGACTGACCATGGTAGAAGACCCTTGTCCAGGATGTGCCTCTGGGGTTGACAGGAGTAGCGAAGGAGGGCAGCATGCTGGAAAATGCTTCTCCAGCTTTGCAAACTGGCCTGCATGGATGGTACCGCCACCTCCTCATCAAATCAAATCAAATCAAATCAAATCAAATCAAATCAAATCAAATCAAATCAAATCAAATCAATCAAATCAAATCAAATCAAATCAAATCAAATCAAATCAAATCAAATCAATATTTAATTATATAGCGACTTTTCCAATCAAAATTGTTTCAAGGCGCTTTCCAGAATCCCAGGGCCTAACCCCAGACAAGCAACAGTGGCAAGGAAAAACTCCCCTTTAACAGGAAGAAACCCTGAGCAGGACCAGGCAGGAGGGGGACCCTCCTGCTGATGGCCGGGTAGAGAGAGAGGAGAAGGGGGGGGGACAGGTAGAGGACAGAATAGTTAGAGAGGAGGAGAGGAGAGGAGAGGAGAGGAGAGGAGAGGAGAGGAGAGGAGAGGAGAGGAGAGGAGAGGAGAGGAAACCATGACCCAGTGTAGTGACAGAGGCCTGTCAGGTGATCATGTTTCTAGACCCCGGCAGCCTTGGCCTATCGCAGCATGACTAAGATGTTAACCTAATGATTAGACGACCCCCTAAGTATGAAATTTGTCTGTCCTCCTAATCCTCCTCCTGGAGTTGAAACAATGCTGGTTGGTACCCAAGGGAGTCCATAAATTGTGACATCCCAGTGGAGGCCGACACACGGGAATTGTTATTCTACACATGCTAGGAATAAGTTCCCAGTGGTGGGATGACAAGCCAAGATGCATCGCAACAACTTTTTAGGGAATGGTTGACCCTCTCAGTATTGTTGTTTGACTAGGGGTGGTATCCGGAGGAGAGGCCCCAACACATTGCCGAAAGCTTTCCAGACCTGAAATGTGAACTTGAGGCCTTGGTCTGACTTGCGAGCATACTTCCCTTGGGCACACATGGGGCAAGCAGTAATGAAGGACTTAGTGTCGTGGGACATAGACGGCCACCAGAACTGTTACTGAAGGAATCGAACGGTCCGGGGGCAGCCTGGGTGACATTTGAGCTGGGAAGAATGGCCCTACTACAGCACATTGGAACGGATGGACTCCAGGATGAAAAGCCAGTTCTGCAGGGTGCCTGCTGGACCAGGATGGAGTGGATGCGCCTCCCGCATCCTCTCCTCCACCAACCAGGTAGCTGTGCCCACAATGCAGGAGGGAGACAAGATGGAAATGGGCTCTGGTCTGGAGGGATTGAGTGAGAACAGGTGGGACAAGGCGTATGGCTTAATGTATGTATGTAATGTAATGAGATCCAGGCTGGTAGGTAAGGGTCAATCAGAAATGCCCCAGAAAAGAGCCCATTGTGCTTGCTGCAAATTCAACCGCTTGGCACTCTGGAGGTAGTTGAGGTTTTTGTGGTCAGTCCACAACACCACACCATCGGCTGAGCAGATCTCTCCAGCCAGTGTCTCCACTGCTGCTGGGCCAGTACCAAATCAAATCAAATCAAATCAAACCAATCTTTATTCATACATTAATTGTTTCAAGGCGCTTTCCAGAATCCCACGGCCTAACCCCAGACAAGCAACAGTGGCAAGGAAAAACTCCCCTTTAACAGGAAGAAACCTTGAGCAGGACCAGGCTCATGTAGGGGGACCCTCCTGCTGATGGCTGGCTGGGTAGAGAGAGAGAAGAGGGGGAAGGACAGGTAAGGATAGAAAAGGGAGGGGAGGGGAGGGAAAAAGAGGAGAGGAAAGGCATAGAGCAAAAAAATACATACAAAAATACATTATATTGAATAAACTGCCGGTTGAGTGGGTCAGCGGGGCCGGAGGTCATTATGCAGCTCTGAAAGGGGTGATACCTGTAAATGAATACAGAAGGGGGAAGCAGAAAAACTACACAAGAAATAGCATCACAAGTCTACTTGATGAGGAGGAGAGGAGAGGAGAGGAGAGGAGAGGAGAGGAGAGGAGAGGGAGGAGAGGAGAGGAGAGGAGAGGAGAGGAGAGGAGAGGAAACCATGACCCAGTGGGGTGACAGAGGCCTGTCAGGTGATCATGTTTCTGGACCCCGGCAGCCTTGGCAGCTACTACTACAGCCACTACTAACCATGTGATCTAATCTATCCCTGAGAGGTTCAGGACCAAACACTATGACCTCAGTTTTTCAGAGTTAAGGAGAAGGAAATTTGAAGACATCCAGGACTTTATGTCTTTAAGACTGGTCTGAAGCTTCGCTAACTGCTCTGTCTCCTCTGGTTTCATGGATAAATATAACTGAGTGTCATCAGCATAACAATGAAAATTTATCCCATGCTGCCGAACAGTGTTCCCTAAGGGAAGCATGTACAAGGTGAAAACAATTGGTCCAAGTACGGAACCTTGAGGAACTCCATGGCTAACCCTACTGTATGAAGAGGGAACGCCATGGACATGAGCAAACTGGTATCTATCAGATAAATACGATCTAAACCAGTCTAGTGCTGTCCCTTTAATCCCAATCACATGTTCCAGTCTATGTAACAGGATGCTGTGATCAACTGTATCAAAAGCAGCACTGAGGTCCAGCAGAACCAGCATTGAAACCAGTCCATGATCTGAATCTCTAAGAAGATCATTAGTAACTTTAAGAAGTGCTGTTTCTGTACTGTGATGAGCTCTAAAGCTGAAACATCTCAAACAGGCTGTTTCTCTGCAGGTGCTCCAGTAACTGAGTCACCACCACCTTCTCAAGAACTTTAGAGATAAAAGGAAGGTTGGATATTGGCCTATAATTTGCTAATACGTCAGGATCCAGTGATGGTGTTTTAAGCAATGGCTTAATCACTGCCACCTTGTAGGACCGGGGTACATAACCTGTCACTAAAGAACAATTGATCTAGTCCAGGATAGAACTGCATATCAATGGTAAAACATTCTTCAACAGGTGTGTTGGGATGGGATCTAAAAGACACGCGATGGACTTGGATTTCTGACGCCTCAGCAAAATATATATGGGTGAAGGAGTTTAAGGGCTCGTTGGAGACCCTGTATGTTCTCACAGTCAGCACATCTGGTGATGGTCCACACCACCACATAGTTCACACCGCATAGTTCCTCTCAGCTGAGATGGGTGGAGAAGAAGAAGACCTGTGAGTCAGTTACGTACCTTTTCATCGCCTCATTGTCCCAGTCTGGAAATGTTGTACAACCGGCTGCATGGAAGTGGTGCACTGGGAAGGAGGGCTATGCAGCAGGCGCAGGGAAGGTAAGGAGCGAGGGAGAGGGCTCGCTCCTTACTGAATGCCTCTCCTAGGTCGTGGTACTCCACAGGAACTACCAAGGTCAGATCGCTCAGAAGAGCACCCCAGAGAGGCCAGAGCGATGAGAGAGCTGAATGGAGAGAGTTTGAGTGACAGAAGGTGCTCCGGCCAGTTAGCGTGTTTGATGCCCAACCTTCCTCTTGATCAATCAATCAATCAATCAATCAATCAATCAATCAATCAATCTTTATTTATATAGCGTCTTATACAATCAAAATTGTTTCAAGGCGCTTTCCAGAATCCCAGGGCCTGACCCCAGACAAGCAACAGTGGCAAGAAACCTTAACAGGAAGAAACCTTGAGCAGGACCAGGCTCATGTAGGGGGACCCTCCTGCTGATGGCCAGCTGGGTAAAGAGAGAGGAGAAGGGGGAGGACAGGTAGAGGATAGGATAGGTAGGAGAGGAGAGGAGAGGAGAGGGTAAAGGAGAGGAGAAGTAGAGTGAAGGGGAGGAGGGGAGAGAGAAGGAGGAGGAGGGGAAGAGGAGAGGAAGAGAGGAAGAGGAGAGGGAGAGGAGAGGAGGAAAGAGGAGGAGGAGGAGGGGAGAGGAGGAGAGGAGAGGAGGAGAGAGAGGAGAGGAGAGGAGAGGAGGAGAGGAGGGAGAGAGAGAGAGAGGCACAGAGCACAGAAACACACAAAAAAATATGATGCACAATCACTTCAGCGGGGCCAGAGGTCATTATGCAGCTCCGAGGCGGCGATACCTGTAAATAAATAGAGGGGGGGGGGGGGAGAAGCAGAAAAACTACACAAGAATCAGCATAACTAGTCTGCTTGATGAGGAGGGGAAAGGAGAGAAAGGAGGAGAGGAGAGAGGAAACCATGACCCAGTGGAGTGACAGAGGCCTGTCAGGTGATCATGTTTCCGGACCCCGGCAGCCTTGGCCTATAACAGCATAACTAAGATGTGACCTAACGATTAGACGACCCCCTAAGTATGATAATTTGTCTGTCTATGATAGTGACTGGAACTACTGAATTAGTAACAATAAGCTTTTTCAAAGAGGTAGGTTTTGAGTCTGACCTTAAAAGTAGCGATGGAGTCAGCCTCCCGTACCTGGACAGGGAGCTGGTTCCATAGCAGGGGGGCCTGGTAGCTAAATGCTCGGCCCCCCATTCTACTCCTGGAAACTCTGGGAACCACAAGTAGACCAGCATTCTGAGAGCGGAGCGGTCTATTGGGCTGATAAGGTATCACTAGCTCCTCCAGGTAGGATGGAGCTAGGCCTCTGAGGACCTTGTAGGTCAAAAGAAGGGTTTTAAAAATTATTCTAAATTTAACGGGCAGCCAATGAAGCGACGCCAGTACAGGAGTACAGGAGATCTCTTTTGTCAATACCTGTCAGAACTCTGGCTGCAGCATTTTGGATCAACTGGAGGCTTCTTAAAGAGTTGTTTGGACACCCTGATAATAAAGAGTTACAGTAGTCCAGCCTGGAAGTAACAAATGCATGGACTAACTTTTCAGCATCATGCCGCGTCAGCAGTTTCCTGATCTTAGTGATGTTCCTCAAGTGAAAAAAGGCACTTCTAGAGACTAATTTAATGTGTGAGTTGAAGGAGAGATTTTGATCAAAAGTTACTCCTAGATTCCTCACAGAGAGACTAGATGTTAATGAGATACCATCTAGAGTGATCATGTGATCTAAACTATCCCTAAGAGGTTCAGGACCAAACACCATGACCTCAGTTTTTCCTGGGTTAAGGAGGAGGAAATTTGAAGACATCCAGGACTTTATGTCTTTAAGACAGGTCTGGAGCTTCACTAACTTCTCTGTCTCCTCGGGTTTCATGGATAAATAGAGCTGAGTGTCATCAGCATAACAATGAAAATTTATCCCATGCTGCCGAATAATGTTCCCTAAGGGAAGCATGTACAATGTGAAGAGGATTGGTCCAAGTACAGAACCTTGAGGAACTCCATGGCTAACCCTACTGTATGAGGAGGGAACACCATGGACATGAGCAAACTGGTATCTATCAGATAAGTATGATCTAAACCAGTCTAGTGCTGTCCCTTTAATCCCAATCACATGATCCAGTCTCTGTAACAGGATGCTGTGATCAACTGTATCAAAAGCAGCACTGAGGTCCAGCAGAACCAGCATAGAGACCAGTCCATGATCGGAAGCTATGAGAAGATCATTAGTGACTTTAAGAAGTGCTGTTTCTGTGCTGTGGTGAGCTCTAAAGCCTGACTGAAACATCTCAAACAGGCTGTTCCTCTGGAGGTGCTCCAGTAACTGAGTCACCACCACCTTCTCTAGAACTTTAGAGATAAAAGGAAGGTTGGATATTGGCCTATAATTTGCTAAGACATCAGGATCCAGTGATGGTTTTTTAAGCAACGGCTTAATCACTGCCACCTTGTAGGACCGGGGTACATAACCTGACACTAAAGAACCATTGATCTGGTCCAGGATAGAACTGCCTATCAATGGTAAAACATCCTTCAACAGGTGTGTTGGGATGGGATCTAAAAGACACGTGGTGGTCTTGGATTTCTGAATTAGCTATGACGCCTCAGAAAAATATATAGGGCTGAAGGAGCTTAAGGGCTCGTTGGAGACCCTGTATGTTCCCACAGTCGGCACATCTGGTGATGGTCCAGTTGTTGGGATGGCCTGGTTAGCTTTTCTCTGATGGCTAGAACTTTATCAGTGAAGAAGCTCATGAAGTCTTCACCACTAAGGGAAGAAGGGATACGTGGATCTAAAACACTGTGACTCTTAGTTAATTTGGCCACAGTGCTGAAAAGAAACCTGGGGTTGTTCTCATTTTCCTCAATTAAAGAAGAAAAATAAGCTGTTCTAGCCTTGCGAAGGGCCTTTTTGTAAACCAATAGACAGTCTTTCCAGGCTACATGGTAGCTGTCTATTTTACAAGAATGCCACTTCCTTTCCAGTCTTCGCACTTTCTGCTTGAGGGTCCTGATATGTGAATTATACCAGGGGGCACACCTCCTCTGATTTACTATTTTCTTTTTCAGGGGGGCAACAGAATCAAGCGTGATTCTCAGTGAGGTTGCTGCACCTTCAGCAATAGAGTCAACCTCAGCAGGGCTAAGATGATGGCCTGCTGCAAACAGAATCACTGCAACTAAAGCCCTCAAGACTGGGGATAGTTGTGGAGGGTAGCATTGCGATGGAGGCAATCACCAACAGGCAATGTGTCTCCTGTTTGAATTTACTTACGCACTCCACCTGCACTCCCCAAGTGTTTAATAAACACCTTAATCTTCATTCAGCAGGGAATGCCAAAAGTTCAAGATAAATTCAAATATTGTACATTTGAATTTATTATACTTTAAAAAATATATTTCAGTAACTTAAACTATTTGAGGCAATCACTTGACGCAAATGCTTTAAGTTATCCGGGTTTAAACGGGACCTCGTTCAGAGGTCTATCCATCCCGGGTGGACCTCCTGATCAGGCCATAGCGGTAATGCACCCGAACATTGCCAACCGCCGCAAAAATAGGGTGGGGGAAAAAAAAGAAGAAGATAAATTTCCTGTCGGCGTTACACTTTATTCCGTCCGTATCCGGTGTCGTCAGTTGTTGAAAAAGGAGCTACATTGTGGACCTTTATTTTAATCAGTGTTTGGACAGCATGTGTAAGTAAACTCGGTATACTTCATACATTTATAATATTTATTTATTATTTGGTAACATTCACCTTTATGTGCTGCGCAGACATCTGTGTGACTGTTGGATGGTTTACGCGTTAGCTCGCGTATTTGTACGTATTTGAGATTTAGACATTTCGCTTGTTAAAGAAACCAAAACCTGTTTTTTTGTTTGTTTTTTAATCAAATTGGACTCTTTGTTGTTCGTTTCAACACCTGGTGTACGGGGTTTTGGTTTTTGTGTTATTTTCGGTCTCGAGCAGTGCTGCCGCATCACTTCAGTTCTCTTGTAACATTTACTATATCAGCCACTCGAAACGTCCCACATAACAATAACTCGCAGCCCTGTGTTTTTATATCAGCTGTGGCCATGAGCTCCACTTGTCCAGGGCTCTACTGTGGCAGGATGATGGTCAATGGTTCAGCGGAGGGAGAGTGTGGGGTGAGTATTCAGGGATGGGGTTCTGGGACCTGCAGCCTCTGCACAGTCACAGTTGTGAGGTGAACAGGGTCGTTCCGGAGCAGACGTCATCCGCACTCGTGGGGAGCCAAGGATCCAGTCTTGATGAAGCGCCCCAGCATGGGGGTGCCCCTGGCCTACCGCACCTTACATCCATGTGTGTCAGGACACTCAGGATTTCTGTACCCCTCCTCAGCCTTCTTGACTTCTGGAAGATCCTGGTGATTTAAAGCTAAAGGACCTTGAAAAATACCTTCTAAAAAGTCCTTTCTGGAGGCATCCCTTCTTATTTTTAAGATCTCACCATGGATGTTCCTTTGTAATCTTTTCAGGTTTCCTGAGCCGTCTTTTACCAGGATTTGTAGATAATAGTTTCAACTTTGGCACCATTTTCAGTTACCTTTTGTGTGTCTCCTTTGAGGTCTGTCCTCGGGGAGAGAGGACCAACCTGCAGAAGATCTGTGAACGCTGCACAGAGTCCCCTGAGCTGTACGACTGGCTCTACCTGGGCTTCATGGCCATGTTACCACTGGTGCTGCACTGGTTTTTCATCGAGTGGTACTCTGGAAAGAAAAGGTGAGTGCTGTGCCCACATTTTAGCAACCCTTTCCTGATGCGATGTGTGTGACGAGAGGCCTGTCCATCTTGTCCAGTTCCAGTGCCCTGCTGCAGCACGTCACAGCCATGCTGGAGTGCAGTGTATCAGCAGTGATCACGCTGCTGGTCACTGAGCCGGTGGGAACGCTCGGCATCCGTTCCTGCCGGGTCCAGATGCTGTCAGACTGGTACACCATGCTGTACAATCCCAGTCCCGACTACGTCAACACCTTGCACTGCACCCAAGAGGCAGTCTATCCGCTGTAAGCACGAGCTGACCTTAAAATCAAGCAGCAGAGAGGTCTGGTGCTCTTTTATGTGGATGTTTCTGGAAGCATCTGGAAGCATAAGCAGTAGCGTGTGTCTTGCATCTCACTGCGTTCCGCTCTTTTTGCTTTAGCTACACCATCATCTTAATCTATTACGCCTTCTGCCTGGTGATGATGATGCTGCTGCGCCCCCTGCTGGTCAAGAAGATCGCCTGCGGTCTGGGCAAGTCTGATCGCTTCAAGAGCATCTACGCGGCGTTGTACTTCTTCCCCATCCTTACTGTGCTGCAGGCTGTGGGTGGAGGGCTGCTCTGTGAGTCCCGCCTGTTGACCGCCTGTTCACAATGTGCCTGCACAGGAACTGATGCATGCCCATCTTTGTCTTTTAGATTATGCATTTCCCTACATCATCTTGGTCTTGTCATTGGTCACGCTGGCTGTTTACATGTCTGCCTCTGAAATACAGGTAAAGACACCTGCTGCATTCGGTTGTGTTTGAAGTGTCCCGGAAATCATCCAGATGGCAGCTGCGCCCTCTGGCCAAACATTTGCCCGACAGTAGGGTGTTTAGACAGAGCAGAGGCTGCCCCCTTTCCCGGGAGGGGCCTGATAAAAGAGTGATCTTACAGATAGCAGTGGGTATCTGTGCTAGTGACACGTTCTGCTTTCATTCAGTCTTTTAAGAGTCTGGTCACCAAGAAGAAGCGTCTAGTCGTCCTCTTCAGTCACTGGCTGCTGCACGCCTACGGCATTGTCTCCATCTCCCGCCTGGACAGGCTGGAGCAGGACCTCTGCTGGCTCTGGTTCCAGGACCCACCCTCTTCTACATCGCCACGGCCAAGTTTACAGAGCCCAGCCGCATCCTGTCGGAGGGAGGCAGCGGACACTGAGCCTGCCAGGCAGCATTGGCTCTCAGGGCCACACCGAGTACAGAGGAAGCCAAGACCCAGCAGACCCAGAGGTGCCGTGGAAACGACGTAAGCCACCTGTTCATGTGTGGAAACCAGCCCTTTGGACAGACTCAAATCAACCGAGGCTTCATTTTCTATACATATATGTACATGTGTGTAAATAGATGGAATGAAAACGTATTTAAAACACATTAATATATGCCAACACACGTGCAACCCGAGTGCTGAGTTCACTGTAAATATGCAGCTGTTGCTCCTACTGAAAATATGAGAGATGTGTTTCCTACGCTGCCAGTCAGTCCAGAGTCATTCTGCTTCCTCACCTCACGTTTTGCCTTTATTCAGCTCATTTTCCGGACTTCTTTTAAAACCCACATACAGTATTGCTCGCACTCACGTCTCCTCCTCTGCTACAACCATTAAACACTGACAGGACTTTCTCGCCCTTGCTGCCGGAGTGGATCGACACTCTTTAGTTGTGAAAGAAGGAAGACATTGAGATCCAAATCAGCAACCCAAAACACATTTAGAAGCACTTTAATCATCTGCGGGACTCCTGATGTCAGCCCGGATGCCTCATTGTGGACCTACAGATTCCCTACAGTCTGTAGCTGCACTCACAGTCCCCTGAGAATTACCAGAGATCACGTCAAGGCACCACAATGATGTAAAAAAAAAATGTAGGCGTTTGGGACCTTCTTCCAGCTGCTGCAGCATACATGTACGACGGAGCAGAGGTGGAAAGCCTTCAGGGGCAAGGGACAACATTCTGCAGTGAGTACAAGGTGCAGATGTCATTCAGGTGAGACCGTTAATGGACACCTAAGCTGCTGACGCACAAACAGGACAGGACACATTTCCACCCAAATACTGTTTAAAAACAGGTGCTGACGGCAGGAGAGCAAACCAAGCTGACAGTTTAATTGTTGGGTTAGAACCTATTTCTGGTATGACAGTACATGGAAAATCAGCCTCTGAGGCTTCAGCAACACGTTCTCCAGAGGACCAAACATCTGCCTTTGCAGCTTTCACAGAAAAGAAGAAACTTACTGAATATTAAAAATCAACATCTGTGAAATGAATAACATCACATTTTCCTCCGTGTCATTCTAAATTGCATTCAATTAGATATAAATAAAAATAAGTTTGATATAAATGCACCCTGATCATATCAAAGGCACAACAGATATTTACTAGAACTAAGAAACTCAACAAAGGCCACGTTCCAACCCAGTCCACGGTCCACAGCTGGGTTTTCTGTCCCACCGGGTTGAAAATGCATTGGGTGGGACAGAAAACCCGGCTGGATTATCACCCTCGAGGCCTGGGTTTAGACGTGGCTGTGTTAAATGTTGGCGTGGAACCAAAGGTTTGCATATTTTGCATGCTGTGCTGTGCCCAAAAAGCGTCACATAACAGAGCGTGAAGTTGGATTCCTGTTCTTCACGACTGCACAATGTAGTCCAGTCATTTCCCTCCGGAAGGTCCTGGGGGAAACCTGCGGACATGAGGAGAGGATGCGAAGCACCCAGGAGCATTAGCCTGAGACTGCTGCTACTTCTGGATGTAGATGATGATGATGCACAGCGTTGCCACCAGGCCCAGAGCCTGGACGCCCAGGAACCAAAGCAGCAGCCAGAAGAAGAGCATGACTACAGGTTCCACTATTCTGTCCCCAAACAACATGTGGCTGAATCCCAGCCCCCGCAGACACTTATTGAGCATCCCAAACAGAGTTCCCATTCTCTCACAGTCATCCAGGCGTGGCTGTCTGGCGGCCTCTTCCACTGTGCACCCCCAGGAACTGGGATTACTGGTGCTGGGGGGTCGCTGTCTGAGGGGGGGGGGACAAACCAGACGTGGACACTTGAACCTCTCAAATATATACCAATAACGTCAATACTCTGTCCCCACTTATCTAACTTTTTAATAGTCCACCTTTCGGAGGGAACGAACGCTACAGCAGGCCGTGCTCGGCTCTCTCACCCTGGCTTGCTGCTGTGGGAGTGCCAACTGCCGGACACCGGGCCTCCGGTGGGTCTTTGACAGCAGCTCTTCGCGCTGGCGACAGATAAACTGGTTTGGAATAGAAGGAGCAGCTCCGGACATTTTCTCCGATGAAAGCCTGAACTTAATAACAACACGGGTGTGACACTTCCGCCTTCCGACTTCTTCTCTGCATGTTTACAAACGAGGTCGTCCTTCTGCCCCCTGGCGGACCATTTCAGATTGCACCCGGAAACACATTGCGTGTAAACAATAGCAAAGATGGAAACCATTCATTCACTCATTCATTCATGGCACTGAACACTTAAGCACCCACCTCGCCTCCATTTGAGTTTTGTTCGTTGTGGTGAGGTTGTCCAAAGATGGGATGGGAGCTTGATTGTAAATGCCATTGCCCAATAAGAATGCCATGATAATGAAGAAGACAAGATGAATAAAGTAGTGTTTATGAGTTCTTCTTAATAAATGAATTTCTTCTGTCCTAGTGTTATTAGGAATTTTCAGCAATTCCTCCATCATACACTGTCATCTGTCATCCACTCTCAGAATGCTGGTCTACTTGTGGTTCCCAGAGTTTATAAGAGTAGAATGGGGGGCCGAGCATTTAGCTACCAGGCCCCTCTGCTATGGAACCAGCTCCCTGTCCAGGTACGGGAGGCTGACTCCATCGCTACTTTTAAGATTAGGCTTAAAACCTACCTCTTTGAAAAAGCTTATTGTTACTAATTCTGTAGTTCCAGTTACTATTATAGACAGACAAATTATCATAAGTAGGGGGTCGTCTAATCATTAGGTTAACATTTTAGCTATGCTGTTATAGGCCAAGGCTGCCTGGGGTCCGGAAACATGATCACCTGACAGGCCTCTGTCACCCCACTGGGTCATGGTTTCCTCTCTCTCCTTCCTTTCCTCTCCTTTCCTCCTCTCATCAAGCAGACTAGTTATGCTGATTCTTGTGTAGTTTTTCTGCCCCCCCCCCCGCCATGATCTCCGGCCCCGCTGACCCACTCAGCCGACGGCTTGCATAAATAGTGTATTTTTGTATGTGTTTCTATGCTTTGTGCCTCCTCCTCTCCTCTCCTCTCCTCTCCTCTCCTCTCCTCTCCTCTCCTCTCCTCTCCTCTCCTCTCCTCTCCTCTCCTCTCCTCTCTCTCTTCTATCCCCTGCCTGTCCTCCCCCCTCTCTCTTCTCTACCCAGCCGGCCATCAGCAGGAGGGTCCCCCTACATGAGCCTGGTCCTGCTCAAGGTTTCTTCCTGTTAAAGGGGAGTTTTTCCTTGCCACTGTTACTTGTTGGGGGTTAGGCCCTGGGATTCTGGAAAGCACCTTGAAACAATTTTGATTGTAAAAGACGCTGTATAAATAAAGATTGATTTGATTTGATTTGATTTGATTTGATTTGATTTGATTTGATTTGATTTGATTTGATTTGATTTGATTTGATTGCTGGGGAGATGAATTACAATGACCATTTTTCCCATCTGGGAGGAAGACATTGCTTCCTATTTTACTTACATTGTTCTGTAAAAACAGTAACTATTCTAACGTAAACCTCTGAACAGACGCTGTGAAGGCTCTGCTCACAGTGCTCTAATAAATTCTGTCTGTTTGTTTATGGTTAAAAATGAAAATAATAACAGTACTTTCCTCCTCCTCCCTTTGTTAGCATGATATACCGTAATGCAGAAATGGGCTGCGGCCTGATGTTGTGATTTGTGACACGTGAGCTGTGGGATTATGTGGTGCCTGAAAGGAGCGTAATCCCAGCTAATCTGGGCAACAGATTCTCTGTGTGGACACAACGTCTGACTGAGAAGACTGGGACTATGGAGACATTTAGCGCCCTGGAGAGTGCTGATTTTGTCCTTTGAAAGATGTATCTGCTGCTGCTCTTTCAGATCCTGCAGTCTGTTCTACGGGAACTTTATGCCTGTCCCATTTCCTGCTCCTGCACATATGATGGCACCGGATTATCGGAGCTCAGGTTCATTCACATCTCTCTTTGTTTAGGATTTGATGACGCAACTTATTCTCATTCCTGAACAAATCAATGTTTGTATGTTGGCCAAAATGGTGGGTTTTTTTTATCTTTATTGTTACAGAAAGGTCAGAACCATTGTTGTAACTGCTGACACACATCTGTTAATGCAGTAGCACAGAACAGCACACATACACACAGACACACACACACACACACACACACGTACAGACAAGCAGCTGGTGGAATCTGACTTTAGACCTGACGGTCTTGTGTTTATCATTCACTCCATCAGGTTGGTCCAGTGCAGTGACTCCAAAATGTCTTCTGTTCCAATTAATGTCCCTTCGGACACAGTAAGGCTTCGACTAGAGAAGACTCAGATCTCCAGAGTACCCCGCGCAGCCTTCTACAACCTATCAGAACTGCGGTTCCTGTGGTTGACATACAATTCCATCACAACTGTCCATCCCAGCAGCTTTGTCAACCTGAAGGCCTTGCGAGAGCTGCGTCTTGATGGGAACTTCCTTGCATCCTTCCCCTGGGAGGGGCTCAGGGACATGCCTCGCCTCCAAACTCTGGGTCTTCACAACAACCGCCTGTCCAGCCTCCCAGCCCATGCTTCTGTCTTCCTCCCCAACATCACCTATCTGGACCTGTCCAGCAACAGGTGAATCAGTTTCTTCATCAGGTGGAATACATTAATATCTGCACTTACGGGCCACTTCATTAGCTACACCTTCTTAATACTTGGATGGGTCCTTTTGCCTTCAGAACTTAATTTTTCATGCAAGGTTTCAGGGTTTCCTCTCTTGTCCATTCTGAATCAAATGGTAGCCTGGTTTCCTGCAGGCAGCAGAAAGAGAACAAGGCAACAACAGCAACTCTGGTCTCTCTGAAAGTTTGCTTTAAAAAACTGCTAAGCCTGTTTATGTAGCTCACCAGTAATTGCTCTTTCCCTTCACCTGTCAGGCTGACTACATTACCCCTTGAGATGTTGGACCTTTGGTTTCCTCTCCTGGATAAAGGACAAGCTCAAAGAAGAATTCTGGGTAAACAGATGATACAAACCTTTTTATTTTTATTAGAGTTGGCTGAGAAATAAAGAAATGCTGCATTTGGCTTTTTAATTGGTACAAAAATGACTGTCGCATAAGTCATCAGTTTTACGACCACCTCGTATTGATTGAGCTCCTGAGGTGTAAGTTGGGTTGAGGCAAAGATCTGAGGGGTTTCCAGGTTGGATCTGTGGTGCAGTATGTGGGACAGAAGGGTTAAATGCATCATTGGAGTCATCAAGTGGACTCCTTCGTTCCTTCTCTGATGACCTTCTGCACCCCACATGCTATGTTGTGGCCCATGTGCGGTCTCCCCTTTTTACCCAGAGTCACTGGCTTCCCTGTTCAGCTGTGCTTGTGAGAGCTTTGGCTTGGTGTTGGACTTGGCCTCACATTCCCAAATCCTTGAGCAGCCTGGTAGCAGCCAACTTACGATGGAATTTTTCTCAGTGTACCTGAGGCTCTTTCGTTCAGCTCCATCATACAAACCTGTGGAAGTGAGAGCAAGAGAGAAGGAGGTCCGGTCTGAGGTTTGCAGTGGCGATTTCTGATGGAAAGCACAGCCTTTGACTCAGCTTGACCAGCCACCAGTTCAGCATTCCTCCCAGCGGACAAGGATCAGATGTTCTGGCCTGGAATTGATGGCCGATCATTTGGTCTCCATAACAGCTGTAAGGCACTGCATCGCTTGGTTTTACCCCCAGTTGTAGCAACCTTTGTCTTCCATAACCCAGACTGTGCTTGAGGCTTGTTAGAGGTGGCAGAACATCATATGCTGTAAAATGAAGATGGGGTGGGATGCTTCCATAGTTCATATTTTCCTTTCGAGAGGACTTTCTTCTCTCAGCTCTCTCTTCAAATTGAGGGATGTCCCACATGTACCTTGCTGCCTGCTCTTGCTGGCACACCTCCTGAAAGACTAGGCCTCTGGACCGAGGTGGAGCTGCCTCGTGCCGTTATGGTTTGCTCTTTTCAAGGCCAAATCCTCCTCTCTCGCACAAGGCCAGTGTTGCTTTGGTGATGTTTGAGATGTTTTTTCACAGGATTCTGACGGCGTCATTTCCAGCCTCTCTCTGGAGCACTTGAATTCCTCCAAAAGACTAGGCAGGGGAGGCTCCAGAAAGCCTCCTCCATACCACCTTTTTTTGCCGAAACACCTGGAAAGACCTAGCCACTTTGATAACCTGCACAAACGAGAATTAGCTCTAGATACCAATGCAATATGTCACAAGTATAAATTGAGTATCTCTAGTAGATAATGTATATGAGACATTCTCTGTTTGGCACACAGGTCTCCAGGACAATCCCTGGATATGTGACTGCCAGATCTCTATGCTGATGTCATTGTCCATGTCTTTGGGGAGCCCTGTGGTTCTCATGGACCAGCTCTTGATCTGCAGTAGAGCTGTGGGGCAATCCACGATACTGCTGACCCCAGTACAATTCTCTCACTGTATGCGGCCTTCCATCCAGCCTGCAGCCACCAGGGTCATCTCTCCACTGGGCAGCAATGTTATTCTCCGTTGTGATGCCACCGGCTATCCAACACCTGCCCTAGCCTGGATCAAAACCTCAGCCTACACAGGTAGATGAGCAGGGTTGCTGTTGGCTGGTGAGCTTTACAAACCCACGCAAATCAAACAATTCACAATCTGATATCTTTGTGCAGACTGTTGCCAAGAAGCCATTGCTGACAGCTCCCTCCAGCTGCCCAGGTTTTTGGAGAGTTGTAAGTGGTGGTCCTTTTCTTTCAGCATCTGCACCTCAGGCAGTGGAAATTTTCATTGTTTTATTTTGCAGTTATGCAGGATTCTCCTCGCGTGGGGGTTCGGTGGTCCATCATCATCCTGAATGGATTATCATACGAGGATGCAGGTGAATATCGCTGTCAGGCACGTAACATGGCTGGAATATCTGAAGCGCTGATTAAACTGAAAGTGGTGGGAGTCACCAGCTCATCCCACCTTCCAAAGAGAAAGTCGGTAAAGACTGGAGCAAAAGCATCATCCAAATACAGAAGGCCGTCGAAAGCTGGCTCCCTCTCTGTGAAGGACCAACAGGTACGAACAAATGTCACATCAAGCTACCTTAACAGGGAACAGCTGCTAACCTTCTGAGAAATGTGGCCTCAAAAACAGGCAAAAATGATGCTGAGAACAAAAAAGCTCTGTTTAAAAAGATCTAAATTTCTAACTGGTCTGCTGGCAAGTTTATTCTTTTTTAAAAATAATGTTGAAGTTCAAAATGGGTGTGATTGTCACAAATCTTATAAATGGTGTGAAATAATTAGGTTTGGAGTTGTTTTGTAAAAATAAAAATGTTCATCCGCCGATCAAGGTGTCAGTTATTGTCCTTCTCTATGTCCAACCCTGCTAGAGGAGAGGAGAGGAGAGGAGAGGAGAGGAGAGGAGAGGAGAGGAGAGGAGAGGAGAGGAGAGGAGAGGAGAGGAGAGGCAGCCATGACACAGCAGGGTTTCAGCATCCTGGTGATCAGGAGCCTCGGCCTCTCACAGCATAACTAAGATGTTAACCTGGTAATCAGACGGGCCTCTAAACATGATAATGATGGTTGGGGGACAGCCCAGTCACCTCTGTGTAGTTCATACAACACTGGGGTGGGCCCAGGAGGCAGGGACATGTGTCAAACTCAGTCCACGAGGGCCACGATCCTGCCAGGTTTTCTGTCCTACCAGGCTGAAAATGCATTCAGTGGGATAGGAAACCCGGCAGGATCGTGGCCCTCAAGGACTGAGTTTGACATTCCTGGAAGACTTGTCTCAAGCCTGTGGGACCTTGTGCCCAGTGGGGACGGGGTGGATGTGTTGCACTGGATTGATGTGGTAGGGCAGACAATCACAGACAAACACGCATATGCACATCGTGAGTCACGTGCACACCCATCCTAGAAAACAATTGAATATGATTTTCATAAGGTGCGGATGAGTTAGACAGACAGGACACAATAAATGTGTCTGACAGACAGACACGCAGGGCCGACGCGGTCCAGGACTGGACAGGACCGCCTAGGGCTGCTGGACAGGACTGTCCAGAGCTGTTGGACCGATCCTCCAGGGCTGCTGGACAGGACCGGTGAACAGCTTAAAATCCTCTTCAAAGTCATACTTGAATAATGAGCACATTAGATATATTTGGGCTGTAATATTTTGCCCGTGTACGTGTGTGTGTGCGCGCACCACCCTCGCGGCTGGCACGGATCAGATTTCGGTGCATGAAACATGAGCTCGTATCGACTTGAACCCAGCAGCAATGAGCAGGAAGACCGACAGGCTGGCGGCGGAGGACGAAGACAGCCCGGCCCTGGCTTATTGGGATGAAGAGGACGATCTGGAGGCGTTTTCAGACGCGGAGCTCGGCTGTGAGGACGGAGGTGAGCGCAGAGGAGCGCGGAGGCTCTGGAGCGCCATCCCCCAGATCCCGCGAGTTCGACTTCGAGTCCGCGACAACTGCGCCAACTTCCATCCTGCTTTTACTCGCTGCTGTGGTCGGGAGCAGCAACACACACACACACACACACACACACACACACACACACACACACACACACACACACACAGTGTACAGTTTATATTCTTCTCAATGTCGAATTGCAGTATGTCATTTAACTGCTGTAATTATAATATTTTCTCCGTTTATTTTGGTTTATTATTTAGATTATAACGTCTTAACGTGTTTCTCTCTGGATTTTTCAAAGGGCACACTGATAAAAATGATTGCGCTCACATTCTGCGCCGCTGTTCTCTGAACTGATCCCTGCTTTGATCCCAGACTCTACGTGCCAAAGTGTCCTTGAGCAAGACGCTGAGGCCCAAAATAGAACGAGCAGGGCTGTAATGGAAAGTGCTCTGAGTGGTCAAAGATTACTGGAAAACTGCCCCTTTAGTCCCCGTTGTGTCCCAGCTTGTGTGGGGAGGTTGTTTTCTCTGCGTGAACGCCGGCGTTGTTATTTCATGTGCAGGGTTGGGCTTCAGCGACTCCTTGAACCCAGAGGTCAAACCTCGTATTCTGTTGATGGGGCTCCGTCGGAGCGGGAAATCCTCCATCCAGAAGGTGGTATTCCATAAAATGTCCCCCAGCGAGACCCTGTTCTTGGAGAGCACCAATAAGATCTGCAGAGAAGACGTGTCCAGCAGCTCGTTTGTCAGTTTCCAGATCTGGGACTTTCCCGGCCAAATTGATTTTTTCGACCCCACTTTCGATTATGAAATGATCTTCCGGGGCACCGGAGCACTGATCTTTGTCATTGACTCCCAGGTCAGTTCACAAGTCCACACATCTGTTGCTCACTGTTACGCTTAGCATCCTGCCATGTCACTTGGTGTCTCTGTCTCTTGGTGCTGGCAGGATGACTACGTGGAGGCTGTAAGCAGACTGCATCTGACTGTGACCCGAGCCTACAAAGTAAACACAAACATCAACTTCGAGGTATTCATTCATAAAGTAGACGGCCTCTCTGACGACCACAAGATCCAGAAACAGAGAGACATTCACAGACGGGCCAATGATGACCTGGTGGACGCCGGCTTGCAGTCAATAAACCTGAGGTGAGGATCGCCCGGTACAGATCACCGGCACAAGCTGTAGGGTCACCTTCAGCTGAAGCATCTTCTGGTCATTTTCACAGCTTCTATTTGACCAGCATATATGACCACTCTATATTCGAGGCTTTCAGCAAAGTGGTCCAGAAGCTGATCCCACAACTGCCAACGCTGGAAAACCTGCTCAACATTTTCATCTCAGTAAGTGAAAAACGAGACCCTGGGCTTTCTTTGTCTTCTCCTGCCAATGGCAAGAGAGCAAATTGGTGCACTGAAGTCATGTGACGTTTTCCCTGAGAACTTGATGTGTTAGCTTCTGCCTGTGCTTCACCGTCCTGCCGCTAGGTAGCAGTGCACCACCGGACGGAAGAGGTTCGTTGGGCTCAAGAAAACGAGCAGAAAATCTCCTTTTAATTCATATTTCACAATTTCCTTTCCTAAAGTGTCACCTGATCCACCTGATTCATTTGGATTCAGAAAAAAAAAACATTGATTTTTTAAAATTATTTTATTGAAAGTTTTCTTGAACAAATGACATTTCTTTCTTGACGTCTGCGTTCTGTTGATGCCGTACATAAAGCTGCAGAATAATAGTTGCGGATCGGTGCAGTTTTGTCTTCTGGACACAAAAAGGATGGACATAATCGCTTCTCAAAATGACACCATGAGCTTGTGTAGCTGACGTTTAACGAAGGCTGCAATGATCAGTCACGTCTGCTCCCTCAGAATTCCTGCATCGAGAAGGCCTTCCTGTTTGACGTGCTCAGCAAGATTTACATCGCCACAGACAGTAGTCCAGTGGACATGTCCACCTATGAGCTGTGCTGTGACATGATTGATGTGGTCATCGACATCTCCTGCATCTACGGGTAAGCTGATCCCTAAAACCTCCTAAAATCCTCCTGCTGCTCCTCCACACACAGGGAGAACGTTGGTAAAAGGTTGAAGAGAACAGGTCTTCCTTTGTGTGGACCATTCAATAAAATGGAGAAAAGCCAAATTATTTAAACCGGACCCTTAAATTGCACCATTTGACTGGAATGTGAAAAGATGAAATGTTTGTTGCTCCCTAAATCCACAGCACTAACCGAAATCCTAACCACCAAGTCCTGCTCTGTTGAAACGCAACCATTCATCTCAACTCAACATCCCAGCAGAGCAGAGAGGAACCAAACTGTTAAATACAGCTTTGACCTGAGTCTTCAGGCTCTTTCGGTGATGCTTGAGGTTCCAACCTGGCGTCCTTCCCTTTCTTCTAAAGCTCATTCTACGTTCTAACTGGAGTCCACCTGTGGTTGATTCACCTGGCTGCACACAATTAACGGGAAAACACACGGCCGTCTGTACGGACACAAAGGCAGTAAAGAACAAACGAGGAGGACAGAAGAACTGTTCACAGAGATCAGTTGAGTCAGGGAACGGATCTGGGGACAATTTAATGGACTGAGGGTTTCAAAGGTGACCACCATCCTTCTGACATGGCTGACGTTTGGACCAACCAGGACTCTTCCCACAAGTAGGAGATCAAACAGAAGCAAGCTGGGGTCTTGTTAGGGGACAGGGTCAGCACCAGTCCAACCTTGGTCAGAGCACTGGGATCTAGCACGGGTTCCAACTGTTGCATCTGAAGGAAAGCGTGCGCCATCCGCCACCTGCTCTCCCATCACCACAGTGCAGGACCATCATGGCAGAAACCATGGAACAGGCTGAACGAGGACCTTTGACTTGGCCAGAGTTTCACCGTCTCACAGGACAATGGTTGGTCCAGCTGCATCCACTCAAGTGCCAGAGCTGCACTTGAGGGAAAATGTGAATTTCGCTGTGCACGTGTGATCCCAGTGGACGAGGTCGGATCTGCACCACATCCCCGCTTCAATTATCGCTGTGGCTGAGAGTGTAAATGAGAACCAAATCCAGACTTTCTGTGGGCCAGAGATAAACTAGATTATCTGGGCTCACCTCTGAAACCGTGACCTACACTCACCTATGCATCCTTTTCTATAAAGGTTAATAAATGCGGTAAAATCACCTTTTCAAACAGACTTGTGACTGCCAGGAACTTTACATTTGCATTTCCATTCAGAGGCACTGACTGGTTCTGGCTTCATGTTCTCTCTCGTAGAGAATGCTGTCCCTCAAACCATCCTAGTGGTGGTTCATTACTGTTTGAGGACCTTGTGTCTGTGCTGAGTCTGCTTTGTGTGTGTGTGTGTGTGTGTGTGTGTGGTGTTCAGTCTCTGGTGAATTTTGCTCATTTCTTAATGAGTTCTGAAATGAGCATGAAAGGAGTGTTTCATGAGTTATATTTGTCAGTCTCAAATTGCTCGTCCGTCCATCTGTCTCTCCATCTGTCCCTGTCTTTAGGGGACCATGGTCTTCCTTGGGCAGTTAGAAACATCTGATTTTTTTTAGAGTTATTATTGTAGCAGATGCAGGGGTGTCCATGGAGGGAATTCTGGCACCTCTTACGTCTAGGATAATTCCAGAGATGTACCAAAGTGAAAAACTGTAATCCAGCTATAATTTATAATTTACATACTCAAGATTTGACTCATCAGAATTCTTTCCTTGTCCCAGTTTACTTGCAAGGGAGAAAATTCCATAATGGACAGGAATGTGTCTATCTCTAGGTAGACTAGATAGCGATAAGCATCTATTTGGGGGCAAGTAGGGCCCCATTTCTGGTTGACCTATAACAAACACCTGGAGAGAGGAGGAAGAACGGCCCAACAACAGCAAGAAGGATCGTGAGACCGCTTTGTTCATCTCCTACATAACGTATGTGATACTTATTGTGCAGACAAGATGCAGGCTATTCTAGGTTGTGCACATGCTCCGATGAAGGCCTATACACGTTGGAGAAGTTCAAATTCTAATCACATTATCAGCTAAAACGGTCACATAAGGAGAACTCCGATAGTAGACCGACACGTTTACATGAGCATCAGTTGTCCAGTTACAGTCTGATTAGTGCACTCATTGGTTTTGTGTAAACTTTATGTCTGTTCTCCTATTTGCAACCTGTCAGGCTGGGTAGAGAGAGGTGAAGCAGAGAAGGGTATGATAACTCTACTTTTCTTGTTCTACTTTGTTATAAAGCTTTTTTCTCTTGTTTAGTTGGGGAAGTGACAGCCCCAGCCTGGCCAGCCCTGCAACCCCCCTTACCATTCATCGCTACGTGGGTTAACCCTTTCCCTTGGTTTTTTCACCCTCGCAAAATCTTACTCGGACATTTTGGAACTATTGTGCTTCGCATCTTGTGGTCTCTGTTACAATACGTGGTTGTCCAGGACCCGAACGCAGGCAAGACGCAGTGATGAAAGGTCCAAAATAGGTTTTATTAAACAAACACAAAAGGACAGTCCTCCTGGACTGCCGGGAAGCAACAGATCTTACTCCGGGTGTGCACAAAAAGCTCCAGCATGGAGCCACAAAAATCACCAAAATCTTCAAAAACCAACAAAGTCACCAGAAACATCAAAATCACACAACAATCCTCCGACACCGGTAGGCCGACGTCTTAGTCCTTAAATAGGCGGCTGATCGCGGATGGCCTGCAGGTGCGCCAACCGGTGGCCGGAGCATGGCTCCACCACGCCCCCTGCAGGAAAAACGCAACCGGGAAGCCTGGACCCCAACAGTCTCTGAGCCAAATGGTGTGTCTGTGCGATTTATTTGGACTGAGGCATATTTAAGGGCTCGCCCACTTCTCATGCGCTCTGTATTGCGGTTTGTTCGTTGCTGGTGGGCTTCGTGTGTTGGGCCGTGGTTTAGTGTTATTGTCAGGGAGCAGGCAAATAGGCTGAGGGATGCAGACTGTGGCAGCATTTACATTGTGTGCTCCACACCTTGTTTTTAGTTTGTTTTGCTGCCTTTTGTGCCTTTGAGCGTGTTTAGGCTCCTGAGTTGCAAACTTTATCATAATGCATCCTTTTTTTTTACCAGGAAACGTGTTGGATAGTGGCTGATGTTTTTTGTCGGCTGAATTTTTTCGTTGGTGTGATCGGATTGTGACTTTGTGAAGATAGACTTTAATCTGGGGACTTGGTTGAAATTGCCAGTTTAGAACTGTTGTTTCCAAACAATGGCGTAAAGCCTGTGCTGAATTTGGGTGCAGGTATTACAAACTAGCCACAGGCACTCAGAAAAGAGTATTTTACCCATCCCCAGGCTTACCAAGCTGACAAGGCATTATAAAGAGTCAGTCTGAACAGCTGGCCTATCTCACAGGGGATCTAGGATATGGCTTTGAACCTGAGATTGATTACCAAGAGTTAAATGGACTTTTTACATTTTACATCCCAGCGGTGCATGTGCAAACATACATAAATGTATTTTTGAAGAAATGAAATGAAAAATGTTTGAAAAAATAGTACAGTGTTCATCCAAACCCATTCTAACTCTAGAGGAGTCAACCAGTTTAGGGCAAAGAGTTCCAGCCTATTCTGCACTGGGAGAGCTACATGCGCTAACTGATGGACCACTTGTATGCACTGTCTGCCACCAGTAGTCTGAGGAACTCTGCAGACAGGTCAGAATTTTGACACCAGACATCGCATTTTCGAACCATTGAAGCAGTGTGGAAGAACTATCCAGCACTTTACAAGCATTTAAGATCTGCACCCGAAGATCCCTCCCATGGTTGCGCTACGAAACAAACACACAGTAGACTTACCATGTGCACATCTTCACATGTGGTTGTGAACAACCTGGGCATCATGTGCGACGGTTGCAAGAATTATCCGCGCTCTCAATCGAGACTCAAAAACAAGGAGTTACCATCATACCGGGTACATTTCAGGGTACTCAAGGCCATTTTGGGTAGACCGGTTTGCCACAATGAACTGAACAAACGGGGAATTGAGGAAGATTCCCTGCATGGCACCACACTGGAGTCCACCTGAAGCAGATTTTCCCAACTGTGGACAAAAACTCGATGCACTGTAAGACCAGCTGTCAGATCAAACTGGAGCTAACAGGTTCATTGAGGAGCTGAAGAAGCTTTATTCAGTACTCGCCCTCGGATGCAGGTGCCCTGTATGGAGAGACTGCGGTCGAGTTGCTGAGTCAGCGCTTTTGCATTGGGAACCCATGCGGACCTCATATGGGCCTCAAGAAAGTCCAGACTGTGATGGAGAATCACCTGATGGACTGAGTTGTAGCTGTCAATGGCATTCCTATTGCAATTGCTGAATGTGAGCGTAGATTTCCTCCCCAAACCGTGTCTGTCTGCTCACATCCACTCCAGTCTCGTATGTGAGCTCGGAGGTGGCCCAAGGACAGGGAACTGCTACAGACAGAACCCAAAACAGACAGGAGGAGAACCAGTATTTAGGGTTAGGAAGATTTGTGCGATTTATTGTAATCTGTGAACTGTTGTTTTTTTTAACTTTTTTTTATATGCTGCTCAAAAAAATTAGAGGAACACTTCGAAAACACATCAGATCTAAATTGGGGGAAATCTGAATATCTTTCCTGATAAAAAATAGGTGATGTATTAGTAACAAAATTATGCCACATAATTTGATAGAAATGAAAATTATCACCCTGTAGAGGGGGAAATCAAAGACACCCCAAAAATGAAAGTGAGAAAATGATGCAGCAGACTGGTTCATTTTGCCAAAATGTCATTGTAGCAACTCAAAATGATTCTCAGTAGTTTGTGTGGCCCCCACATGCTTGTATGCATGCCTGACAACGTCGGGGCATGCTCCTAATGAGACAACGTATGGTGTCCTGGGGGATCTCCTCCCGGATCTGGACCAGGGCATCACTGAGCTCCTGGACAGTCTGAGAATCAACCTGGAAGCGGGATGGACCTAAACATAACGTCCCAGAGGTGTTCTATTGGGTTTAGGTCAGGTGAACGTGGGGGGCAGTCAATGGTATCAGTTCCTTCATCCTCCAGGAACTGCCTGCATAATCTAGCCACATGAGGTCAGGCATTGTCGCAGACCAGGAGGAACCCAGGTTCCACTGCACCAGCGTAGGTTCTGACAACGGGTCCAAGGATTTCATCCCAATACCTAATAGCAGCCAGGGTGCCATTATCTCCAGACCCTTTCAAGTCTGTCACATGTTTTAGGTTGAACCTGCTCTCATCGGCCAGTGGCGTAGTTGCCAATTCTGTTGGTCTATGGCAAATGCTAATTGAGCTCTACTGTGCCAGGCAGTGAGCCCAGGGCCCACAACAGGACGTCAGGCCCTCAGGCCACCCACATTGAGCCTGTTTCTGATTGTTTGGTCAGAAACATTCACACCAGTGGCCTGCTGGAGGTCATTTTGTCCAGATCTCCTGGAGTAACTACCTGTCTCCTGGAATCTCCTCTATGCTCTTGAGACTGTGCTGGGAGACACAGACACAACCTTCTTTCAACAGCACATATTGATGTGCCATCCTGGAGGAGTTGGACTACTTGTGCAACCTCTGTAGCGTCCAGGTACCACACCATGCTATCAACAGAGATGTTGATCCAAGCCGAATGAATAACTACAGCAGTAGAAAGCCAGTCAGTAAAAAAAATCAGCCAAAAGAGATGAGGAGGGGAAAGAAAGTCTCATCACTCCCTGGCAACCACTTTCTCAAGGATCTTAGACCAAAGGTGGGGTCGGAGGTCAGCCTGTAGTTAGTTAACTCTTCTTCAGCTAGAGTCGTTTTTTATACTCAAGGTTTAGTTACAACTACCTTAAAACCCTGAGGTACCGAAGCTCATCCTAGAGACAGACTGATTATGTCTAGCAGGGAGGTGCTAATAAATGAAAAGATCCACCTCAGCTGTGGCGTTGGGATGGGGTCTCAGAGAAAGGTTGATGGTTTGGATGAAGACATGAGTGAGGAGAGTTCTGAAAGGCTAATGGGACTAAGACAGTCCAGGCAACTGTTGGTTGGATTGTATCTGAGATGAGTTCGAGTTTGGAATCAGAGTTGACAGAGGTCAGATCCTGGCAGATCTTTTCCTGAATGTTGAAAATGCTGTCATTGAAAAAGCTCAAGAAATGGATACTAGTTAAGGGGATGGTGGATCCAGTGATGCTTTGGCTCTCTGTTAGATTGGCTGCAATGCTGACAAGAAAACCCGAGCAGTTCTTTTTATTTTCCTCTATTCATTTGGAGTTGTGAGTTGTTCTAGCATTGCACAGTGCTTTTCTCTATGTGTTCAGGCTCTCTTTCCAGGCTGAGTGAGAATCCTCTACCTTGGTGGAGCACCATTTCCTTTCTTCTTACTGTCATGTTTGTTTTAATTTGTGAGTTTCAGAATTAAACCAGTGAGCAAATTTATTTGTTTTATAAGTTTTCTTTTAAGGGGTGCAGCAGAGGCCAGAGCCTTGGCTGGAACTGCTGCCTGAAACTTACTCTTGGCACAATGAGGTAACTACTGAGAGACAACATTTTTCATGCGGCTTGTAATCTTGTGTGACTGGGTCGAGTTGATTAATTTAGAATAGGGGTGCTCAACACATCGATCGTGATCTACCAGTCGATTACCAAGGTATTATTGGTAGATTGTGTGACAATAAAAAACTAGACGTCGGCCTATCATCCATCCCGTCACTTGACTGATCTAATGGGCAGCCAGTCAGATGACATCTGAATTTTTTGACACTTGGGTCACTGTGCATGCGCAAACAACGGCTCTAAGTGCAGCAAAGCTAACAAGCTAGTCAGATTGTTACCGCTAATTCATTTTTTCCTCTTAAACTTAAGAAAGGGTATTAAAATGAGTGGGTGAGCTTGACCAAGTTAGAAGAATAAAACTTTCAGACAGAATGGGAGGAGGACTTTTTTTTCCATGATGACATTTTCAAAGTGCATTTGTCTCATCTGCCAGTCTACCATGGCAATACCAAAGAAGGGACACATGGAGCAGCATTTTCGGACTGTTCATGGAAAATATGACACCGAATTCCTGCGGAAAGCGAGCTGGGAAAGAGAAAGGGGAAGGAACTAAAGTCCCAGTTGTTGGGACAGTCTGGGCTATGCATCCCTGATGTGCATCTCCTTACATTACTTTACGATACGATACGGTTGATGATACAGTGTGATTTAATCATGATTTGAAAACAACACGGCTTCATTACAAAAATATTTGGTTCGATATTTGTGATACAAGAGTTTATTAGCCCACATCAGGTTTCTTACCTCAATATGATAATAAAGGCAATGAGAGGGATATTTAATATTTGGCTGCTTTTAATGGAGCAAAGCCCTAATTCAGTATGTCCAGACAGCTGCTGCCTGCCAGGCATTTAGCTGACTAAATAGTAAATGAGTGTAACTTGCAGATTTTCAGTTCGAGCTGCTGGAAATGATCTTCTCACAAGACCGCTTAAGTGGAGTGACTGAGTGTAATATCGACAGGACTGCCTTCTATGAGGCAGGAAAATAATTTGTGTGTTAGAAACAGAGGTTTCCATGCCATGCGTTGACAGGTTCACAATGCTACTGACGTGCACAACAACCACAAAGTTTGTGTGCGTCTTGACAAGTTTACCTCCTTGCTTGAAAAACCCCAAATATTGCCCCACGTGTGATTTGTGTATTTTTTGCAGAATAAATATCTCCGTGCTGCTAACGTTGCTCTCGGCCTCTGGTTTTCTCCATGCTTAAGAAGCGATGGTGCATTCAGTTTGACTTGGAAACACCATAAGGCAGCGCACACCATTGCACATGCCGTTTGCTTGACATTACCTCATTAACCATTAATTGCTAATTAGGGAGGATCCCCCTCAAAACTCAGCTTATCTTGGAGTTGCCAGGGTTTCCACAAGTAGAAGAGGGGCTAGAGCCTCCAGTTCTCTGCGACAGCTCCCAGTCTGGATCTGGGAGGTGGACGCGCAGCTTCAATGTTTCAGACTAGACTTAAAACCTTAAAACCTTTTTGATCCGCCTCACAATTGGGGCCAACACAGAAATGCTGTGTTCTGCTGTATAGGCTCACATTGCTGGGTGCTCCTATAACGACACCCCCGCCCTAATATATATTCATCTCATGCGGAGGTCCATATTCCTGTCATGGACCAGCTCTCTGCATGAGGACACCTGAAAATTACCCTGGGACCAGGGTCTTCTTTTCTTATGCTGTACATTAGGGATGTCCATGTTTCTGCACATGTGGCATCTACTGCACGTTTGTCCATCCCAGGGGGAGAAAGATCCCTCATCCGTGGCTGTCCTTCAGGCTTCTTCTCTTTCATTAAAAAGGGTATTTCCTGCCCTGGTTTGAGGGCCTGGTTTCAGTTACCCAGCTCCCCTGCTACTAGTGATTTGCTAACTATGTGCTAGCATCTGTGCTAACACTTGTTCCATGCCACTTTTCTAACTCAGTCAGCCCCACCTCTAATGTTACGTTTAAACTACACTTCTTACAAGCACCATTACCACTAAAAGGAACAAATGAGTAACTAAGCATTTGACACATTGAGTGGAGGAGTGGAATGCGTGGGGAGAAACCATGCTAATGAGAGCTAGCAGGACGGCTAAACGCTAAACAAGCAGTGGAATCAATTAAAATGCCTGTTGCAGAAGGTGGGGAGCTTTTGTGCTGGTTAGTTACAGACTTCAGATAGAATTAGGTGCAAGATTTGACAAGTTTTTGAGAAGTTTTCTGGAAATTACGCTCTAAATTCTAAGAACTATCAACAGCAATTGCATTAAAGTAAAACAGGAAAGTTTAAAAAGTTGAAGGATCAGCTTATTTTTGAGCAAAACTAACCAGTCACTCTCTCCTCTTTTGAGCTTGCTGTTTCAGAAGGTCAGACTTAGAGAATGTCTTCTGAATACTTTGTAAAATCACTAATGTGCTTGTGCATAAAAAACACCACCTCATGTGTCTGAGCAAGACAAAGACGCGTTGTAATCCAAATTGTAGTCCCATAGTCATTTCAGCACAAATCTTTTGATACGCCCATGACATTCCTCTTGCTCGTCGACTAGAGATAATACATTCGCACTGACAATTGTACTGTTTTTCTGGCCAGGCTTGTCAACATTTTGTGGCAAATCAAACCAGGGTATTTCACCACGGCCCACCAAAAGGCCGATACCCTGTCCTGTAGTTTCATGGATGCATGAATAATTCCTTTGTGTTGTTCACCATCTTAGGGTGGGGGTGTGGTGTGTGGCCAGGCATGAATTGGTCCTGATTATTGCACTTGTGTGTGCTGTTGGTTTTTTCCTCTTCGCCCTCTCTGTTTCTCTCTCCACAGGTGGGCAATCAATTGCCTCTCAGGTCGGGTATAAAGAGGGGAGGAAGCCCACTTTCTTCTTCTGGAGCAGCAGCAGGGGACTTACCCCCTTTGAACAGCAGTGAGCATATTTCCTGCTGACCATAAACACCCCTCCCCCCCCACCACCAATTTAAATTCATTTTTTGTGGTTCTTTTGGACCAAAAATCTTGTATGCACATTTTGGAATTTTTTTTGGGCATCCGTCCTATCTTTTGGGGTCATTGCCCAATTTTTTCAGCAGGCGTACTTGCATCAGTAATTGTTAAACTCAGAAATTGACTTGTTGATAGGACTATTTTCTGTCCATGTTTTCACATATTTAAGGTTGACCTCTGGTAGCACTTTCCTGCGACCGGTTACGTCTTTATGGCGCTTTCAGAGAAAATAGAAACAACTATATGCAAATGTGCGAGTACAACATCAGAAATAATAGAAGCATTAGAGAACATGTCCAGTTACCCATTGTTTGTTGCTCTGATACACACTGAATAGTTACAATACTTACCACAGTTTAAAATATTGCATGGGTATGGATGAAGGCCCCTGGATGTGAGCGTTTGTGGATGCAGTACCTGGCTCAAGGTAACCTCGGCAGTGCTCTGAGGATGTTCTGGCTAGTTTTGTTCACATTGGGCCTCGAGCCGAGAACCCTCTCCACCCTCCCTGTGACACTGAAAGGAATAAAGCGGTTAAGATAAAAGATATTGCTCAATTTTCCATCATGATGGCAAAAGTAGTGCCTTTGTTTGATCCACTTCTGTGCTGGACTGAGGATGTCTGAGCTGACTCCTTGTCTCTTGTCTTGTTTACTTGATATCAATTTGGGTTCTTGTTTGACCTTTTGACCTGATTCCCAGTATGCTGGGTCAGATCTGTTTGACTGGTACTTTTTTGCTGGGGGAACGATAGGTGATCCAGAGCGTGATGGAACAGGATGTGCTCATCAGACACTGGCACATCGCAGAAGAGTGCAAAGGACTTCAGTGGCAGCAGTTTCTGGCTTTATTGAGGAGACATTAAATTATATGGCCTTCATCTTTCATGTTGTCAGATCTCACTCTACTGAGAGTTGAGACAAAAATGAGAGAAATCCATGAAATATTTCACTCATATTGGTTCATCTCATAAAAATAACTGGCATGCATGGGCCCGGACGCTTATCAAAAGCAGCTGAATAAACTGCTCAAGTCAATGCTTGCAACGAAAAGGAGAGAGCCCCCTCACACTTCTAAGCACTCAAACAATGGTTTATTCCACCGAGGATCAGAATCCAAATCAAAATGAATGTGACAAATCTGGAGGCCAAACAAACACCTTGTGGCGTGTGTCCAAGGGGGAAAAGAGAGCAGAGATCCAGGTCAGCAACCGTTGTCACTCTTTAACCACACCACCTCCCGGGTGCAGCCATCTGCCTTCCGACAGCATTCACAACACCTGGCCTGGCAACACTCGGAGACCATTCCTGGCGATCTACTGAAGAATGGCCCCAGAAACTATCCCGGTCTTGTTTTTTATATGATAAAGTGGTTTTGGGGAGGTGAGACATCCACATCATGGTGAGGGGTGCTCTTGTTCAGTGTGTATGACAAAAGCTGCATATGACCCCTGACCTTTGTCCCATCTCTGCCAACATTATCAAGTGCTGGAAAGGACATTAGCCATGTCGGCAAACCCAGATTTTCTGTTTGATTTTTTCACATGAGGGATTGGAAAACCCGAATCCACCGCTTATACGGCCGCAAACTCAAGCAGTCCAATCGTGACATGCGTTTACAGGCACCGAGCTTTTTTCAGAGCTTCAGCATTTTGACATATGCGGTTGTTAAATTTCTCCCAAACAACTGAAAAAGAAAAGTTGTATTCCTGCCTGTGCTGTCAACCATCCAACAAAGGTGGAAGTGGCTCAATATTTATTTTGGATACTTCCCTGTGCTCAGAAGGGACCGTCTCTGTCTCTGGGAGTTGTCTTGTGGGCTCAGCAACACACACTGTTCCTGCATTTCAGGAGAGAGTGGTAAGAAAGAAACATACCTCAAAGATGAGTGCTGCTGCCCCCCTTCCTCAGCAGATCAAAGACTGGTGGGAGCAGTTGGTGCTCAGAGTTCACAGATCAGGAATGGAAGAAAAACTTTCACCATATTATGGGCTGTGATGGACAGGTATTTAGGCTTTGGGATGAGAAGTTCAATCATGTGAATCGTTGTTGCTCTGTACAAATTGGGCAGCTGTGCCAAATATAGTGGTGTTGCAAATTAATTTTGAATAAGTAAGAGTGTCGCCAGAAACATGGTGAGAGGAGCCATTTTTGGTTTTGTGTCATACCAGAAGTCCACAGTAGGTGGCGAGCTGTACTGTGTGTGTGTGTGTGTGAGGGGGTGGGGGGGGAGGACACCGTGTGTTGTTTAAAGTGTGAGAGAATTTTTCTTTGATTTTTCACCTCAAATTACAGATAACAACTAGTTTGAAGAAGGTTGTGTATTTGTCACAAGCACAAGTCCATAAATAAATGGTGATCAGATACGATGGTCATATTTTTAATTCAGTTATTGGACTTGGAAGATGAAGTGTCAACTACCACAATTGCCCGCACAGCAGCACCACAGGGACTCAGGTTCCTTTTGTTTTATTTCGATAAGAGCTGATTTAACAAGTTGCTACAAGGCTGATTAAACAGCCGATCGGCGCACCAGATGACACGGAGGCCAATTTTGACCTTGTATCCTTGACATCACCCTGGTGCATTGCCAAAAACAATAATAAGAAAGAAAACAATGATGAGGAAGAAGGTAAGCTTGAATAAATGGGATTTTTTTTACAACTGTAGTTTCTACATGTGTAGTTGTGGAGTTTGTCACACAGGACTTTTTGTTCTGCTCTGTTGCTGCGAGCTGTATCTGTGTACACATCAGTGTGTTAATGAATATTAAACAGTTCATGTTGTGTTGTGATGCTTATAAAATACAAAAGAAGGCAGGCAGCAGCCAAGTTTCTGGTTTGTGTACCGGTATTTGCATACATGGACAGGATGAATGAAGAGAGGAGACACAGTCTTTGCTAGCATGCTGCATCTGGAACACAGCGCAGTGCTCACCAGCACTCATTTTGCTAAGCTTGTCCAGACCGTCTAGAAGATATTCCTCAGGTCAGATAACACAACGGTACCAGAATGAATAAGATCAACATAACACATGGTCTGAGTCTTGTGGACCTTTGTAGCCCCACATTGGTGGACGAGTGGTCTGATTTCTTCCGACAGCCCCCAGACCAGTGATCAACTATGCCTGCACTTGCGTAGTAACCTTGAAGGCTGAGCAACCAGGCATCCTAGAGCCGGCCTAATTCCACACATAGAAGGATCTAGTACAGGCTACTGTCACCTTAACTCACTGGACAACCACCTCAGATGCGTGTCAGACTTTGGCTGCCTACATCGCAAAGGACATGGACCCAGAGAGACACTTTCATGAGCAAACTAAAGGCAATACGAAGGCACCAGCATGGCTGCCATGGCTGCAAGCTCTGGTGTGCCAAGACTCTGATAGACATGGTTGACATTCATGGGATGGCTGATAATTCCATCACACACAGCTGGTACATGTCGGTCGAGATGGATTGGCCAGCTCTTAATGAAATGAGCCCCTGTCTGGGAAGCCCTGCGTGGTCAGCACCTGTATGGGCACAGGTAGGAGCTGGCTCCTGGCTGAGTCATGCTCCAAGTATGGCCCCAGCTCCACAGTTCTGTGAGGACTGTTCTTGGGTCCCTAAAGCAGCTGATGAAACAGTCATGGTCCTGAGCCAAACCTCATCTCAGTCTCTTTAAACTCTTTCTCTGCTCACTGTTCCGTTAGCAACATCTTCTACAGCGTTCTATCTTCAACGCTGCCATTGCTGTTGACACACCATTTCACCCACATTTTATATCCCATCATGTAATTGGCTGAGTTAATTGTTCATGTGTTTATCACTAATGTGAATCACCCTCAGGTATACCCTTTTTAACATTAATAACAGTTTCCCAGCATCACCACCACTGGGGGTACCAACAGTTCCAAAGCACTAGAAACACACGTAGGCCAACCACCAAGTGGGTGTGGCAGCATTTCTAACAACAGGAAGATGGAAAATTGTACAGTTTTGTTCATCTACTTAATTTCTGTGCTGCTTAATGTGCAGATCAGACGCACAGCCTCCCTCGTGGTCATGGGGAGTTTTTCCTTGCCACTGTTGCTTGTCTGGGGTTAGGCCCTGGGATTCTGGAAAGCGCCTTGAAACAATTTTGATTGTATAAGACGCTATATAAATAAAGATTGATTTGATTTGATTTGATTTGATTTGATTTGATTTGATTTGATTTGATTTGATTTGATTTGATTTGATTTGATTTGATGGTGATTTTGAGAGACAGACGAGAATACAGTATGCTTATGCTGGCTATCTTGATGGTTTTGTTCCGGGTCATATCTCAGAACAGAGGCTGTGGAGCATGTGCACGTGTCATCTTGTTTAACTCCTGTTAAGGTCCATACGTGGAGAAGCAAATCGATCTGTGCGTCTTAGTTAGAGTACACTGATATGTGTCGGACTTGCGCCTTTACATGCACTTCAGTCGTCCAGTGACCTTGGATTGATAATTCCTTTTCTAGAGTGTCATGTGAAGTCCACGGTGATGGAAGGCAATCAACGGTACACTGTATTCTGTAAAAAATAAACATCAGATGTTAGGACACCAATCAGTGTACATAGCTGCCACTAGCAAATGTGAATCCTGAAGATGCCAAAAAGACAACAGCCACAGGGAGAAAGATGTGTTTGACGAGTCACGATGAGAAGCATCAACACCTGCAGCCTGGGGATGAGCTGACCTCCTTAGTGAATACCCAAAGCAGCAGAAGCCTGATGAGGACAAGGAGGAACAAGAAATGGGAAATCAGTAAAGAGCAAGTCCCAGCATGACACCTCCCTGGGAAATAAAACCAACTAAATGCAGATACACACATATAGATATAAATTCTAAAGATAGAGTTTCAAAACCATTTTTAACATTGTACATTTTTGGAGCAACAAAGTAGTTTTGACATTTGTTGCCTTTTGTCTTGGCAACAGTAGAAGAATTCAAGGATTACAGTCATTAGCGTGCTAACAGCGTTTGAAAAATGCAGCCCACGTGAACAGTGTTTGCAGCCCTGTGGTGATGCGCCCTCTGGACCAGGCCAGGCTTGTTTGACCCAACTGCACCTGCTTGCGGCCTGAGCTGAACTAGAACACATTTGGCCTGAAGAACAGGAACATGTTTAACATGTCGCTGCTGTAAGCACCAGGAACGTTTCATGTCCCGATCACATGGAAAATACTGACATATTACAGATCATAACCTTCTATAAAGCTACAGTTCTAGAATCACATTATTGGTGATTAAATGTGTCCTAGACTATTCATGTAGAGTACACATTCCCACCATAAATTGTGGTATTGTGATATAATATGGAGTAGTCTGAATGCTTTGATTCACTAGACACACTGGGGCTGCTACAATCTCTGGCAGAAGCAGGACACAGATCCACCAGGAGATCTTTTTAATGCAGAAACAGTTTCAGTTCACAAAGGAGTACTGTGTTCCATCAATCCAGGAAATAATCCCATAGGTTGATAGTTCTCAGAGATGAATACACCTAAGGACGAGAAGAATTCATGCAACCGGTAACAGGCGGGGAGCAAGCTGAGACTTGGTCAAGCGGAAGGGAGACCAGTTCACCAGGTCGGGAACAGAACAGGCACATCAGGAACAGGCAGGGTCAAACCCGAGAAATCAGCCTGTCAAATAACATGGGAGAGTCCTGATGGAAGCAGCACCTGATGGAAGTGCCAGAAGAACATGGTTGACCTTTGTTTGAATGCACCAGCAATGAAGCGAAGTAAAGGTTCCCCAACAGACAGCTGAGGCAACTTTGACTGGGTCCTGCTAGAGCTCTGGATGCACATCTGTATTTACAATTGCATTTGGACCCACTGGCTATTATAACTCATTCACCATTGAAAGTCTGTTTTAAATTCTCTCTTACATACTTAGTTGTATTGGCAGAGAGTTCTTTATGCATAGAAATTAACTTTTATTTTAGTGAAATTAATACAAATTCATGCAGATTTTTGAAAATGCCCTTTTACAATTAAGCAAAATCTCAACTACAATATTTCAAGAACTTGGGCTCTTTGCATAAAGAATCCCTAATTAATTTTTTTATTGGTAGAAATAAAGTGTATAAAGAAAACATTTTTTTTTAAGGGCAGATGATCAGACCTAAAATGAGTTACTTGGGCCCCAGTCACAAAGTGACCTGGTCAGCTCATTGAGGACCTGCAGTTGAACTATGACTTGAAAACAATGAGTAGTTTGACACAAGGAGAGATCATTACTATCAGCTCTATTCTCTCCAGTCTGGCCCTGAATCAACACTTGGAGAAGCTGGAAAAAGCTTTCCTGGGATCATCATCAATGTAAAAATGTTCATCAATCATGGCCTGATTCTCTGATCCAGTTCGTGTCTCCAAGCAGCAGTTTGAGATCCAGCCATTTCTCTGGCTTGGACAGAACAGGGTGCTCACATCGGTCCAGCAGAGGTAGTTCAGAAGCTGGATCAGGAGGTGGTTTGGGAGCTGTTTCAGGAGGTTCAGAGAGTGAAATGTACCATCAATTCCTTTGAATAATATTTAACTGGTTGTTTTGTGGCGTTTTGTGTTGTGAATGTAGTTTTTACTATAATGGGATTTTATATGATTGCAACGATTATTTGAAATGTCTGAAAGCTACTGCAGAGACGGAGCAAGAAGGGGCGCTTTTTAGTTTATCCAAACACAGTAAAGTGTTGTTGGAACAAGTCCAGTCCTTCAGCTACATCAGTGGTGTGATATAGCTGATAGCAAGTTGCTGGCAGTGGAACACTCTTCCAGCTATGGTGGATTCACACTGAAGCCACATCATGCAGAAAGGACTGTCATATTTTCAGCCAATTTACTGTTTGTTTGTTTTTTAAATACCAAATTCAATGCATCTCAAAGAGAAAAATCACACCCAGACAATGAATGGGAATGTTTTGAGTAGGATTTGTCAGAGCTCTAGTTTTTATTTTATTATTGTGAGATCCAGACATTAGAGTGACTGTGTGTCTGTTTCGTTCAGTTTACTATAGGGATGTCCCTGATCAAAAGATTGGGAGGAAAAGATCCTGGATCACCTTTGTAATGGGTGGTGCATGAACCCAATTGCAGCACAAAAGACTCAGCACCAATGGAGAGACTTCAATGGTTTAGTGAAACTCTGGCAGACAAACAGTTCAAAACCACGATGAGTCAATGCAAGAAAAGGTTTGGTAGCAGAGGCACAACAGGACAGGAAGATAATCCCATGAGGAGTGGCAGCGGAAATGGAATAACCAGTCAAGGTGGTCGGGGACAGAAGAGTGAGATGCTCACCAGGAGGCAGACAAAGCAGGAGAATCGGAGACCTGGAGGACAGTGTCGACATTACGCTAGCCATCCCAGCACTTAGAAGTATACACTTGACTAGTGCTAGTCGCATCATCAAGGCTCTAGGCGTAGGCGACTGCAATTCTAGTATGATATATTTCTATGAGCGATCGCATTGTTCAGGTAACATGAGTGGCAGTGAGGTGAGCTGTGAGCCGGTCGTTGGTAGACTAGGAGGCAGGCAAGATTGGAAGAGTGAATCAAATGTCTGTAGTAACACTCTGCAGTAACATTTTAATTAGAAATTTCCTATTTGAACTCTTAGCACAGGCCACAGGATGGTCAGAGGACAGTAAAGCACTCTTAGCTGGCCCACAGGTGCCTTACAGGTGAAGCTTTGACATCATTGCTACTGCTTAGCCCAGCCGAGATAGATGGCTATAGGGCTTTAGTTGCTGCTCCGCAGCAGTGCTTTGGACAATGCAACCCACCTAGTGTTCTGTGCGCCGAGCTGTCAGGCTGGCGAGTCACTCTGCGCGCTTGCCAGGGACCAGTTAATTTGACGCCAAGGAAAGTCAGCATACAGACACAAGCAGGCTGGTGGTCAGAAAAATGCCCTGGAGTCTGTGTAGAGGAGAAGGCACAGACCCCTGCCCCCGTATCCAACCATAACACAGTGTTCCTCCAGATTCTCTGTGTGACACAGAGAACTTCTTGTGATTGTGAGAGCAATTAGCCACTTTAAATGCTACATGTGCGGCCCGGCCTTTACTGTTACTGCTGCCCACTCTGCCCTCCAGTGGTTTATGTCCTTCAAAGAGCCAGAAGGACAGATTGCACACTGGCTGGAAGCACCAGCACTGTACATCTTCCAGGTGACATACAGGGCTGGAGCTTGACATGCCATGTCCCAGCACCACTGTGCTCTCAACGGCTGCCGATAATGTGTGAAGCAGGAGGCCTGCGATTAGGAGCTCTGTGTGGAGGAGCTGGGCTATATGCAGGATGGAGGAGGGCCTGTCTAAGGAGAAATGCAGGTTGTTGACTCAATGACCTGGAGAGATGAGCAGGGGACCTGATCCTGATCTGCAACCCATGCTGCAGTGGGTGGAGTCAGGCCAAAAACCACAGTGGAATAATATCTTTGGTTTTTGCCTGTTTCCAAAGGACTGTTTGCAATGCTTGGGGGTATCCAGGTGCAGTAGAAAGTGCTGCAAATGGCCTGGAAAGAGCCAGCTACAGGGGAAGAAAGGTGGCAGGTGATGGTTACTAAGGCACTGAGAGACAGTGCTAAAAGTCTCTCATGGGACAACTTGGGCAGGACATGTTAGTTTCTCAAAAACCCTCTGTCGCATTCAGGGGGGTTCTACTTTGTTAAGCTCAAGAGAGACGTTGAGGACTTTTGTAGTGGCTGTGACCTGTGTGCAGTGCCCAAAGGTCTCTCAGGGCAGTCTCATGTCCAGCTTCATCACCTGGCAGTGGAGGCCTGGTGGAGAGAGTGGATGTAATAGGCTCATTTCCACACACAGACAGGACACTGCTAGGTTCTGGGTACCATGGACTATTTAACAGTAGATTAAAGCAGCTGATCTAGTAGAGAGCATATTTAATAGGTTCTTCACAGGGAACAGTGAGTCATGTTTTCCACTATCTGCAAGCATTTGGGCATGCAAAAAACATCCTTAGAGTGATGGACTAATCAAACTCACCATCCTTACCACACCCTCCTGACCTGAGGGGGGAATTAGGAACCCCAGTCCGAGATGATGTCTGTGGGAAAACCATGGAGATGAAAACATGTCTGGCTAACAGATCGCCGGTCCCAGCTGCAAAGGGGAGCTTAGGGAGGGGATTAAAATGCATGGTCTTAGAGAAGCAGTCAACCAAATTAATCAATCAATCAATCAATCAATCAATCAATCTTTATTTATTTAGCATCTGTTACAATCAAAATTGTTTCTAGGTGCTTTACAGAATCCCAGTGGCAGGAAAAACTCCCCTGTAAGAGGAAGAAGGGAGGAGAGGAGAGGAGAGGAGAGGAGAGGAGAGGAGAGGAGAGGAGAGGAGAGGAGAGGAGACCATTTCCCATTGGGGTGACAGAGGCCTGTCAGGTGATCATGTTTCTGGACCCCGGCAGCCTTGGCCTATAGCATCATAACTAAGATGTTAACCTAATGATTAGACGACCCCCTAAGTATGATAATTTGTCTGTCTATGATAGTAACTGGGACCACGGAATTAGTGATAATAAGCTTTTTCAAATAGGTAGGGTTGTAAGCCTAATTTTAGTAGTAGAGATGGAGTCAGCCTCTCATACCTGGACAGGGAGCTGGTTCCATAGCAGGGGGGTGGTAGCTAAATGCTCGGCCCCTCTATTCTACCTTTAGAGACTCTGGGGACCACAAGTAAACCAGCATTCTGAGAACTGAGCGTTCTATTAGGATGATAAGGTGTCACTAGCTCCTCCAGGTAGGCTAGGCCTCTGAGGACCTGGTAGGTCAGAAGAAGAATTTTAAAAATGATTCTAAATTTAATGTGCAGCTAATGAAGAGATGCCAGTACATGAGTTATGTGATCTTTTTTTGACAATACATGTGAGAACTCTAGTTGCAGCAATAATGGTGGTGTTAACATCGGAAGGAAGGAATCCAGGTATCCAGGAGTCCAGTCCAGTCCAGGATAGGTAGAGAATTGAGAAGACCAGCTGGATGTCTATTCAATAATTTACCACAATCACACAAAGGACAGGCTGCAACAAAGGAGTTGGTATCTTGCAGCAAGGAAGGCCAAAGAATCGGTGCTGGAGGATCCGGGCAAGATCTTGGTGACAATTAAGTGTGGAAGAGTGGCCCAAATGTAAAACTTGGGAACCGGCAGACTCCGGTACGAACAGCCAATTGTAGGACTTGTGCTGGGCCTGGATTGGTCAACAGTCTCCTTTGATTTCCGACATCATAATTTACCTCGGCCAGAGCCAGTTGCCGGCAGAAGAAATCTCAAGGATGGAGCTTCTGTTCTGTGAACTCAGGTTGCGAGAGGATGGTGCCAATCCCAATGTCTGAGGTGCCAAAGCCCATGATCAGGTGTTGGGGTCCAGCTGGGCCAGAATGGGGGCCGAGCTGAACAAGGACAGCGAATGCTGCTTTTGTCTCATTGGTGCCAAGAAAAGACTTGAGGGTAGACATCAGGCTGCTAAGAGGAGCCACCACCTTCCTGTTGTTGTGAATGAAGCAACGGTAATGATTTCCAAAGTCCAAGAACCACTCAGTCACAGCACACACCTTCGTTGGAAATAAGTTTTGAGTCATACGTACGCACCATTAGCATTGGCAAGGACAAAATGATCTGATGCTGGTGAGCTGGTGTTGGCCATCTAATTAGGCTCCCAACCAGCTGCAGATGTGGAATTAGCCAGCACAAGCCAGGAAAAAAAAGGGTTAAGGGTCATCCACACCTGCCCTGCACACGTTGGGTGAAATCTAAGGATGCCAGCGGAAATTACTTTTGGCAGACCACCAGACACACAAATAATGGCACCAGGACCAGAATGAGCCAGAATGCTGTAGGTGGGAATGGAGTCAGCTCATCCTTTTGCTTGTGACCAGCTGCAGAAAGCAGCCATGAGGCCCAGGGAGAGACTTTGAGCGCCTCCTCTTCCTGCTCCGCGCTGGCCCGCTTAACACTGCCGGGCACGTTCCTCTGGGGCAAGGAATCTGTCTCTGCGCCATTCTTGGTGGACTCTGGTGCAGATGACAGCTTCATCAGCCAGGACTTGGCCATGCAAGCCCGCATCCCCGCCGAGACTCTGCCCGAGCCAAGACCCATCCTTGGTCTCAACGGGGAAGTCCTGTAAAGGTTACGCACCAGACTCAACCCCTCACCCTCATCGTCTCTGGGAACCATCGGGAACAAATCCGCCCATTCCTCATCTCGTCTTCCTCTTCCCCGGGGGCTCTCGGGGCTCCTTGGCTGGCTTGCCACAACCCCCAGATTGGTCGACCGGGACACTGGTGAGTTGGAGCATACCCTGTCGGACCAACTGCCTTCGATCTACACTCACCCCCACGCCTGGTGGCTCGGACCTCGCCAGGACAGTTGTTAAGGGGGTGGGGCATCCCCCCCCCCGTGTGGTGCGGCCGGGTGGCACAGTCCAAGTGCCCGGGGTGAGTGATGGACTTTGCAGCGGGAAGAGAGCTGCTGCAGTTTCGAGGTCAGTTCCGGTTCCAGGTGGGTTTCTATCGAACCAGCTCTTTGTCCCGGAGGACGAGGTGGCGGTGCCCATGGTACATGCCGATGTACGCCGGTGCACGAGGGGGGGGAGGCAGATCCACGCTGCACTCCTGGGGGCCTCCCAGCGCTCTCAACGGCAGGCCAATCGGCGCCAGACTCCAACTCCAAGGTCTGGCTGTCCACGATAGTGAACCCCGCAGCCGTCCGCTTGAAGCTTCCCCCGACATTCAAGATGAACCCCACGTTCCACGTCTCCATGGTTAAGTCAGTCGCTGAGTCGGATCTGGTCCCTCTGTCCGAGCCCCCGCCTCCCCCCCGTGTTGTGGATGGGGGGCCTGCCTACACAGTCCGGAGCATCCTGGACATCCGTCGACGAGGATGAGAGTTCCAGTTCCTGGTCGACTGGGAGGGGTACGGTCTGGCGGCGCGATCATGGGTCCCCCGCCGTTTCATCCTGGACAACAGCCTCCTCTGCGAATTCTACTGCACCCACCTGGATAAGCCTGGTAGGGTGCCGCCAGGCAGAGGGATAGCGAATGCCCAGTGAAGAGTTCAGGGGCATCATTGAGGGGGAGGTAATGTTGGGGTCCAGGGTTCCAGGTCATGTGTTGTTGTTTTTTCCTGCAGGGGGTGTGAAGGAGCTGATTTGCTACAGCTTTACTGCAGTTGCCCTGCGGGAGTGGAGAGTGTGGGTTACTTGACTCCCATGTTGGCTCCGCTCTGAAGCTCTTTGTGCTGTCCTGCGGTCCAGGAAGACTGTCAGTTCCATTTGTTTAATAAAGACTAGTTTTTGGACTTTTTATCACTGTGTTTGGCCTGCATTTGGGTCCTGTAAAAACCCAAAACCTTAACAGAAGCTACCTTCCCCACCTCTGCCTCATGTCTAAATATGACCAAAGACTCAAGCAGGAAGCCCCCGAGTCGGAGAAGTGGTGAGGGGGTCTGACCAATCAAAACTAGTCTGCTGGATGTGGTGGATTCAGCAGATTTGCTGAATCAGTCGGTGCCAATGGCTCTCTCGCCACGCTTCAAGATAAGAAGCGAACAACCTGCTGAGCATTCAGTTCCTACCTTCTTTAAAATGTCTGATACTGTACCTATCTCAAGGAAACCACACGCGAGCAGTCCCCGTGACTTGGGGCCAATAGCCCTCACTTCAGTGGTGATGACATATTCCAAGAGACTCGTCAAGGTGTTCATCACCTCCACACTGCCATCGTGTGACACCACAGTTCCCCCAGACTGGTGTCTAATCTGATATACCTGGGCCTGGACCTTGATATAACTGATATACCTAGGCCTGGACCTTGATATCCCTGATATACCTGGGCCTGGACCTTGCCATGCACGTCGATCTACAATTCTTCCCCCATCCCCCTCAGCACCAGGGGCTGTGTGCTCAGCACTCTGATGTACTGACTGTACACCCATGACTAAGAGGCCATGTCACAGTCAAACATCATCATCACAGCTGTTGTGGGACCTCCTCCCGTTGGACATCAGCAAAACAAAGGAACCAAAGGTGGACTTTAGTGGGAAGCAGCAGAGCCCCTACCACTGTAGTATCTGAAGCCTGTGTATCTCTGTAGGCCTTGACATCTGTAAGATCATGGTGTTTGGTCCTGAACCTCTCAGGGATAGATTAAATCACATGATCACTCTAGATGGTATCTCATTAACATCTAGTCTCTGTGTGAGGAATCTTGGAGTAACTTTTGATCAAAATCTCTCCTTCAACTCACACATTAAATTAGTCTATAGAAGTGCCTTTTTTCACCTGAGGAACATCACAAGGATTAGAAAACTACTGACCCACCATGATGCTGAAAAGTTAGTCCATGCATTTGTTACTTCCAGGCTGGAGTATTGTAATTCTTTATTATCAGGGTGTCCAAACTCCTCTTTAAGAAGCCTCCAGCTGATCCAAAATGCTGCAGCCAGAGTTCTGACAGGTATTGACAAAAGAGATCACATTACTCCTGTACTGGCGTCTCTTCATTGACTGCCCGTTAAATTTAGAATAATTTTTAAAACCCTTTTTCTGACCTACAAGGTCCTCAGAGGCCTAGCTCCATCCTACCTGGAGGAGCTAGTGACACCTTACCAGCCCAATAGATCGCTCCGCTCTCAGAGTGCTGGTCTACTTGTGGTCCCCAGAGTTTCTAGGGGTAGAATGGGGGGCCGAGCATTTAGCTACTAGGCCCCCCAGCTATGGAACCAGCTCCCTGTCCAGGTACGGGAGGCTGACTCATCGCACTTTTAAGATTAGGCTTAAAACCTACCTCTTTGAAAAAGCTTATTGTTACTAATTCTGTAGTTCCAGTTATTATCATAGACAAACAAATTATCATAAGTAGGGGGTCGTCTAATCATTAGGTTAACATCTTAGCTATGCTGCTATAGGCCAAGGCTGCCAGGGTCCAGAAACATGATCACCTGACAGGCCTCTGTCACCCTACTGGGTCATGGTTTCTTCTTCCCTCCTCTCCTTTCCTCTCCTCTCCTCTCCTCGCCTCGCCTCGCCTCGCCTCGCCTCGCCTCGCCTCGCCTCGCCTCGCCTCGCTCTCCTCCTCCTCATCAAGTAGACTAGTAATGCTATTTCCTGTGTAGTTTTTCTG